>NW_009233750.1:0-61348 GCF_000690835.1 Fulmarus glacialis | reverse complement strand
CCTGTAAGTAATTACACTGCACCTTTCCACAGTGAGTTACTGCACTGCAACGTTCTGTTTGCATGGCATTTCAGATGCAAATTGCTTAAGAAAAAAAGTTATGTTTAGGCCCAAAGTGCTACATAAAAAAGTTGTAAGCACTTAACTAGTCTTGAAAGGCATATCCTTCTATAATGTCATTCTTATAAACCTTTATTCACATGTCTTTTCTGAGCGCTGCATGTTACTCCTGAGCTCTTCTGCATAGATGGTGCTACTGCCTACCCTCCACACCTACTGGCTCTCCTTTTCTCATCAGCTTTTCAGCTGATCATGGAAAAAGAATTGACTGCTGAAAAAGGAATTTCTCCATTCCAAAATTAGCTTGGAGAAATGTCATATACAGCTGCTGAAAAGCAGCTTGCCTCGACCACAATGGCAATCCAAGTAATACTGTAATTCAGTCCACTCAAAAAGATCCAAGGAAAGGAAACGGTGACATAAGGTAAAGCAGACAGCCTTGTTATGCATTTGCAAAACCCCCAATGTAATGGACCCCACCTGGTTTTATGTCTCCCTCATACAAAAATTCGTTTACTAGTCATATTTCCCGAAGTCCAGTCCTATTAATCTCCAAGCTGTTCGTGTTCCCCACACAACTGGGATCCCCCAATCGAGGCTATGTATTCATTCATTTAAATACACAAATTTATAATGACACGTTAGTTCTACTGAAGTAATGAATCCCACAACACTCCAGTTTCATGGGGAGAGGTACACTCCATCTCTTTGTCACATACTTGGCTCTGATTTGGGCCATGAAAGATGCGGAGACACCGCCTTACAGACAGGCACTATCTATTTAGGTGCCTTAGTATCCGTAAGCCCCTTCTCTCAACTCCTGTGAGGTGCCTAGAAGCACTCATAGGTGCCTCGCACCTTTACAAATTTGGCCTTTAATATCCGTTTCCAGAGACGCACTGGGCTTCTTGGCAACAACCCAGAGCTCATCAATTCAGTGGGGCTCCCTGTGGCTACCCAGATACAAAGCCTGGCACAAAGGAGGCCGGGATTTACAACACGCTTTTTGCTTCAAGAAGAGAATAGACTGATGGCAGGGCAGACAGTTCTCCCAACCCCACTGGGACAGTATAGGAAAGAACACACTTTGCCCTTACATTGGCATCACGATATGAAATATAAAGGGAAAATGAAAGTTAGTTACATATAGTTCAGATACTCAAGGACTAATGTAGGCACTATGAATGGTGTTAAAACATCTACAAACATATAAATAGCATAAATAGCAATATTTGAGAAATGTAAGCTTGCCCAAAAAGAAACTAAACAGATACAGAAAGAATGAAGTAAAAATTCCTTTCTTTACATTTATAAATCCTTTACATTTTAAGCTCCTGGTCACAGCATGAAAAACTAAATCAAAAGGAAAACCTTGCATTTTATGACATTGCATATTAAGCAACCAACACAGTATCATGTTCAAACGAAAACCCATATTAGAAACATACACAGCAGCACAGCACACCAAGACCTGTGACACTGTTTTCTGCACACAGTTCTAAAAAACAAATATTAGCATAAAATTTTGAAGGTGTACCTAGTTCCCAGTTTTACCATGCTCGGCCCCATGAAGACACACTTATCCATTCATTGTTTGAAAAAGCTGCCAAGACTAATTTAGAAAGAAAATTTATTTTAGACTCTTAGCTTTATTTTACTCTCAACATAGTAAAGTGAGAGTGACCTTCCACATGAAACCAAAGGGGCTGGAGGTATTTTCACATACATATCAGTTCTTGGAGCTACAAGCTGTTTCTTGGTTTTCTTCCTTAGTTTATGTTTTAAACCATTATAAATTATGTTTTAGTGATCAAATATGGAATACAAGGTAAGAACCCACAAGCACAAGAACCACTTTACAAAGCCCATCAGAGCGTGAAACTCATTTTCACAGGCCAGACATGATCTAGCCAGCTCCCTGATTATAGCAGGATGGTGTTTAAGACCAATAGATACACTGAGGTTTCCAAGGTAAGCCCTTCTCAAAGATAGCACATGCTTAAGGTGACCAGAAGGTAGTTATATCTGGTTACATATGTAGGTAGTTCTAACATAAATATTTTAAAGCAAAATATTTTATTGCTATTTTACCAAAATGTAAGAACTTCACAGTATGAAAACCTACAATGACAAACTTCTTTCACACAGGATCAAACAAAAAGAAGAAGTGTATATGACAGCTTTCCTTACCCAGAGCACAAAGGGTTATCATAGGCAACAGCAAAGAAAAGTCGTGCTAAAACTATGAAAAATACCTTGACGGTGTCCTTTTAAAGTCATAACTTATTATGGGAAATCAGCATTCACAAGCATAAATTTGTTTCTGTATAATTCACTGCCCAGTGACATTTGATTCCTTCCTAACGAATCTGTATTTAAAAGGAAAGTCATAAAATTGAAACAATGGCAATGACTGAGTAATTCATGGCTTGGTGCTCTATTAGCAATTAATAAATTCACCTAGCAATATCCAGAAACCAGTCATCTGCCACTTTTTATTTATTTCATTTCATTTTCTCTATCTTGCATATCTTCTGGGGCAATCATACATGGTGCCTTTACCTTGCTTGTAGAAAACTAGTAATTCCTCACTGTACTTCAGTGTTTCAGGCATCACCTTTACTGCATTATTAAATGCATATGAAATAAATACATCTCATCATGTAGAGGGGAAAGCAGTACTTAACAAAGGCTCCTCAACTGTTTCACAAATAGCTATCAAGTTTCTGATGCTCAACGTGTTCATTTATATTTCATCATCTAAGATGGAATTTAATTTGCTTGAGAGTATTTTAGCCTTACAAAAGCTCCAAAAAGAAGTTCATCAAACCCAAAGGGGCGTCTTTGAATCATATTCATAGTAGGAGACACACAGTGAAGGGACCCTGACAACTTCTGTCTCTTTTGCCACTTAATGAGCACCACCTGAGCCAGTAAGAGCCCTGGTGGAAGGCAAAAATATTCCAAAATAAAGAGACTCTTGAAGAGATCACTTTGTCATTTGGACCTTTCCTCCCTTCACAGCAAGCCAAAGGTCCTACTGATCCAAACTGATAGCGAGACAGAGGAGGAAAGGCAGTTTCTTGGATCAGGCAGGTGCTAAGCCACTTAGGGCTTTGCAAGTTGCAGACAACACACAGAACTCTACCATTTGCTGTATTATGCATTTCATACGTGAATATAATGATAAATCATATGCAGTCTTCAGCAATCAAGGCATTGTCCCAGTAAGAACTATGCATCAGGAGCAGTGTGAGCCATAATGTCCTTCCTCCTTACTTCCCCCAAGGTTCTAAGGACTAATGAAGATACTTGAGCCAGTTTGCATCTCCTAGCATTTAAGGAAAAGAAACAAGATTCTGTCCACGAGCCACCTCTTTTTCTATGCCAGAGCAACAGTTCTGGACCCAAAAATGGGATATTCCACACAATTCCTACTTCCTCCTAACTCTGTGCAGTCTAAGCTAATGTATCCTATATTACATTTTATTGTTTCTTTCCTTTCCATGTATCCCTTAGTATTAACAGAAATCATGGTGCATGGAAGGGAGCTATAATAGTGAGTATAGAGGCTCTGAAACTGTAAAAGCTCAATATTCAAGTACAAATAAAGAACAATCAAATAAAACAACCAACTCTGGTATCTGGCTGTGCCCTAGTATCCACTGGAACGTCCTTATAGAAGGAACTCTCAATTCCCCTCCGCACAAGTTATATATCAATGTCACTTCAACAAAGACAGACTAGTTTATATATGCTGGCAGATAGAGAATCCCCCATTCCGGTGTTGCAATCTGCCTGACTGTTTTAGGATATTTTATGCAACAGTATCAACAGCAGCACAATTCCCAAACGGGCTACAGGGCATTTTCAGGGAGTCAGCAAGGGCTTTTGGTTGCAACATGGTGTCACTCAGAAGGTAAAAATCTGCCCTGTGGTACACTGCTATAATTCACAAAAATTAGTCTTAACTTGGTTCATTAATTGAGTGTGCACACAGATGGCAGATTTCAGTTTAAGACCAATGCCCTTCCTATAACAATCTATCAGCTTCCTCCAGTGTACTCTCCAGGACAGTCGGTACTGACTGGCATTGCCCAACTTAGCTGCATTGCTACTGAGATACAGTGGGAAGGTAGGTGCCACCTCATATTTGAAGAAGTGATTATCCCAATTCGTATCGACTGCTTAGCATTTCTTGAGAAATCTGCAAAAGCTTCAACACTGATGAAACTTCCTTGAAAGACAGATCAGTAATTTGCCATGTTGCAAAATTTAATGCAATTCCTGTTGATAACATGAAGATACAGGTGGAAAATGTTTGATTTTTGTCTGCCACACTTTGTGTTTTTAAGTCTTCCTATCAGTACTACCTTGTTTTGCTTTTTCTATGGCCTTTGCTGCATCACCTCTGGCAGTAACTCTCAAGGCAGGTAACACAATATTTTTAATAGGGTAACTGAGATAAATGTTTTGCTAATACCATTATGCACTAGTTTTATTATACAAATCCCCTTTTCCCTCCTTTTTTTTTTTTTTTTTTTTTTTTACCTTCATCACTGGAAAGATGGGAAGTGAAGAGTTTTATGCCATTATTTTCATGCATTACCTCAAGTATTTCTCCTTTATTTGCCTGGCAACATATAAAAGTAGGAAACCCACAATTTTAATGAAAGTAGAATCAGTTTCAGCCTAGAATCTGTTAAAAAAGTGTATCTTTTTTAGTGTCTTCATTTAAGTTAACCTCAATTCTGTGGACAGTGAAATTGCTAGAGTTACATCACGTAGCCCAAAATCAGACCACCTGAAATCTAGGCTCTGGATCTGGTAATGGTGCAGAACTGAATTACAACTTTCAGACTTTTACTTTTGAATTCTGGCATATTGCTATTAAACAGCCATCAACAGAAGGTTGACCGAAGCTCATCAGTCACCTGAGAAAACTGCAGGCAAATTCAGAAGTTCAGGGGGTTTTTTGTTTGGTTTGGTTTTTTTACATCTCTTTCTCCTCTCTCTTCAGATTCCATGTTAGTCTTTCAGTGTTAAAATTTTCATTCTTACTGGTTAGGTTTCTGCTGAGACAATTACTTTATAATCAGTCCTTCACAATAATTTTTCATGATACTCCTCTGCAGGAGGAGGATAACTTTTAATGTCAGTGTGAATATGATTCTGTATATCTGTAGCACTGAATTTATAGCACACACGTGGAAAATCTTGTAAAGTGCCCTTCTCCTGATAGACCGTGCAGTAAACTGTATAGTATTTTAATTAATTTCTTAATTACAAACTTAAAGTGTGGTAGTTGAAATCTCACATGCATGCACAGCAAATATTGTTGCTTTAGCCTGACTAACACGAGGCAGATCAAGGCAGAAATGCTCAAAATAAGTAGAACCAGCTGGAAAGATAGATACTGGCTCTTGCCTGCTTTTACTCAGTTCCTATTTTTATCCATCTCTGGTAATTACCAGTTTACTTTTTCTAGTGTATATATATATATTTTAACCTTACAGAAATCTCGGAAACCTGGAATACTGCAACAGAGGAATTAGCACCAAAACAGGGACATTCACTTGACTGAGTGACTTAGCATTTGTATTTCATGATAAAAACATATAAATTATTTCTGTATTTGTTGTCACTAATTGATCCAGGTAACTGCTGTGACAGGGCAGATGCATGCCAAGCCAGACGTCCAGGTGCTATTAGCACCTAGTCATGCAGAAATTTCCATTTCTGTAATGTGACCACAGAGTAAATACATCTTTCTGTCAGATTTTACTCATCCAAATACGAGTTCCCATTGCTCATCTTTACTCTTCTAACCTTGCCATCTTACACTGACGAGACTACTCATAAGAATGGCACAGAAGACCAGTCTATTACTTCAGGCCAAGTGTCTATCTAATCTTATTTCCAAAAGTGGCCAGATGTGGGTGCCCTTCGGAAGAATATATGGCCTTTCCTCCCTTCCTCTGAGTTTCTAACATTTGCAGTTCAGAGCATTTCCTGAACTTGATGGAGTTGCTTTATTTATTAAATCCCTATTTATTAGGAGATCCCCAATGGATGTCTTAAGTTCTCAGCCAACTCTCTCCTTGAACAACATCTTGTTTGCTTTGCTCACTCCATCTTCTTGGCTTTACATTCCACACCTAGTGTTTGCGTTTCCTCCCAAAATATTTTAATTCATTAAAGTCCATATAAGTCATTCAATTTAATATTTTCTCTTTAACTCCTTCTATGAAACATCTGTCTCATGCAAATCAAAGTTAGAGTAAAAATTCACAGACTGGCTGAGGTTGGAAGGGACCTTCAGAGATCATCTGGTCCAACCGCCCCTGCTCAGGCAGGGTCACTTAGAGCCAGTTGCCCAGGACCACGTCCAGACGGCTTCTGAATATCTCCAAGGATGGAGACTCCACAACTTCCCTGGGCAACCTGTGCCAGTGCTCGGTCACCCTCACAGTGAAAAAGTGTTTCCTGATGGTGAGAAGGAACCCCCTGTGTTTCAGTTTGTGCCCATTGCCTCTCGTCCTGTCACTGGGCACCACTGAAAAGAGCCTGGCTTCATCCTCTTCGCACCCTCCCTTCAGGTATTGCTATACATTGATGAGGTCCCCCCCCCCGAGCCTTCTCTTCTCCAGGCTGAACAGTCCCAGCTCTCTCAGCCTTTCCTTGTAGGAGAGATGCTCCAGTCCCTTATACATCTTTGTGGCCCTTCGCTGGACTCCCTTCATTAAGTTCATGTTTCTCTTCTACTGGAAAGGCCAGAACTGGACACAGTACTCCAGGTGTGGCCTCACCATTTTAAGAGCTGATGAGATTCTCACGCTGTTTGGGAACATCCCAATCACTTCCTTAAGACCATTTCAAGCTTTACTGAAAGGTAAGGTAGAAAGTATGATTTGGAGGATGTTCTGTAAAAATACTGAGGGTTCCTCCCTGATCCCTCATGTGCCTAACAGCTTGGACCTTGATGAATCTCAACCAAAGTATTTTAGGATGAGAGCGCAGTGCTTATGGCTGACTTAAGGGCATTCATGTGAGTCACTACACCAGTAATGGCTCTACGTGCTTGCATTCACATGTTTCCCAGGTACCTGCAAAGAGGTTAGCTAAGCATGGGACCAGCATGGAGCTAAGCAAAGTCCCATGCTCTCTGCAGCAACAGAACTGACGGAGCCTGAAGAGCACAGGCCACATCTTCTCAAACACTCTTACAAAGCTGGTTTTTAATGATTTTAATAATTAGACATGCCAACCACTGTAATACTCAGGACTACTGGAACAAGTTCCAGCTGCAGAGAGCCACTGCTGCTACTGCTTTTAACAGTGCAGAGGTAGGACTAGCTAGTCAGCAGCACAGACCTGCCACTGAGAACTGCACTGTTTGCATGCCCTGCCAGCCTCTGTGTTACCTGCCACTCTCTTCTTGCTGCCAGTCTTCATCCGCTTTACATTTCCCAACCACATTTAAAACATGCACCATGCCCTTCCAAGCAAGGCCCATTACCTAAGCTCTGAAAAGATCTATGACCAGCTAAATTCTTCACTTTCGGATGGCTAAAATTAGATGAGAGTTTACCACTCCTTCTACTTCATTAAAGCCTTTTGTCCATTTTCTTCTGCTCTTACATAAAATATATGCCTGCTCTTAACAATTTGCCACCAAAGCAAAAGCACAAGCACCAAGATTTTGCAGAAGAAGTTTTGTATGAGTTAAGAAAGAATCAGACTTCTGCATAGCCATACACCTGAGAGATCACACCAGGCAGCTGGCTGGGGCTGTTCCATTACAGACCCACACAGCATGCTCCGGGGGGCTTGCCCTCAACACACTTGCTGCAGAAGCAGACAGTATGGATGTGGAGGTGCTTTACACAGCTGGACCACACCTATTTTGCTACATTCAGAATATTCTGAATCTTACCTTTACAGCATAAGCTTTCTGTGCAGCTCTATCAACAGAAGGTTATTGCCCACAGCAAGCAGACTTTTGTTGGTTTTTCTTTTAAGTATCCTTACTAGCCAGATTGTCTCTCAAACTCTAATGATGCCTTGCATTTGATGCTAAGTGTAGCATTGCTGGCCGGTACTGTAGTTGTATATGCCAGATACGTAGGGTTTTTAAAAAAAAAATTAAAAAAAAAAAAAGAAGCTGTAATAATGGTGCAGTCTCCTGAGAATACATTTATTTCTGCAGTATAAAATAAAATTAAATTCTTCAATCTCAAAAACTATTAAAAGGTTGTATTTAAAATGCATGAAGCATTAAAAAGACATCAAAATTAAAATAATCTCATAAATCTCTTCATTTAAAAGACTTATTAGAATACAGATAGAGGCAGAAAACAGCTGCCCTGCAGACTAAAGCAGTAAATTATGACTATTTTAACTTTTTTTTCATTTTCATCATTGAAATTTTCCTCACAGAATTATTGCAGTAGTATAAAAAGACCAACTGCCCCTATATTTAACATGTGAATAGTAAATTATTTTTCAGTGGACTTCACAACAGATAAGCTGTATATTCTTTCAAATGTCAGCAGACTATGGGATCGTTTCCAGACAAAGGAGGTGGGGAGTGTTTTCAGAAATCACTATTGCATGCAAAACTATAGAATTAATCAGCAATTCATTCTCTTCAACACAACAGCAGCGGGACACTGCAGCAATTGCGACTCCAGCACTCCAAATTCCTCCCGCACACTCATGGCTATTATTTTTAACAGAAGCCCAAAGTTAGGTATTTAAATATCAGCAGGCTGACTTGTAAAGCGCTGAGCATGTAACAGCTCCAGGAAGTTTGCTTATTTAGGAAGCTTAACATGGTCTTAAGAACCTACATTTAGCCAAGATTTAGGCTTTTCTTAAAAGCAAAGAAGAGCCTTCCTCTCATTGGGTAGTACTGAGAAGGCTACAAGAAGATCCAAGGGCAAAACAGGAAAAATCAGCTGCGTGAGACAGGAAAATAAATGTTTGTCTCATTACCAATCAGTAACATTCACCTTTTTAAAAATGACAGAGAAATTGTATTTTTCAGCAAGTGCCTTCAGTCCTCAGACCATCATTTGTCAGTCTTGACGATACCCGAGCATTCCTTGGAGTACAATTAAACGATCACACTGATTGCTTCTCAAAGGAGCTCAATCCAGGGAGAAGGCAAAGAAAAAACCTGAGGGAAGGAGATTTCACACCATTTATCCCTCATCTCATCCATTCTACAGCAGTTTGATCTTTGCACAGCCAGGCTGTTGATATCCAAGCAGATTACAGCAGGAAATGCTAAGGATGCACGAAACTAGGGATATCAACAACAACAGCGAAGCTACCAAGGGAGAAGGGAGGGGAAGAAGTTAAATCAAGAGGATAAAGAGTGCTCCCACATAGCCATTTGCTGGTTTTGCTTCACTGCAAATTATACCATATGATATTATAAACCACTTTTCCTGACAGCAATGTGCATTACTGTGCACTTTAACTTCCTTCCTGCTTACAAGAGATAAGATTAGTAAATGTTTGCTTTATTAACAACAAGTTGAAATGCTATTAAACCAACTTAATTGATGGTACAGTTACATGGAGTCTGCTTCTTGTTTATATTTTTCAAAACTTACACCTGCAACAGAAGTTGACTCCTCTCCAAAAAAACACATTCGCTTTTCTAATTCCATATACTTTCTTCCAATATTGACGCCTGTTCAGATTGTGCAAAGCTCCTTAGCTAAAACTCCAACAAGGATAACAGAAGTGCTCAGATATAAAAACTCCCCTTATTTTATTCATCTTTCTCACTGCTACGTTACCGTTATGTTTGGTCAGCAAGTTTCGTCTTTTGGGCATCAAATAAAGCAAGTAGTCAACCAGAAGGCACAGTTCTAAACCCAGTGCATTAGTGCATTATCACTAAAAAACCACTTTTGCCCTTCTTTTACTTTAGCCTAAGGTTAGCTTCCTCATGAGTGGCTCTGGATGCTTCTGTAACCTTCCCTGAAAAATGCTTATGCAGAAGAACACTGTGTGTAGCACAGGTGCCTCAGTAAACTGCTGATAATGGCAAGCTTAAACGTACATCACTAAGAACACACCAATTCTCTACTGGAAACCCAGAGAAAAGGAACTCTATTGGGAACAGAAAAACTTTTAATTTAACTGCCAGCGTAAACTGTAAAGGATGATGGTACTGCTCCTCTGACAGGGTTCTTGTTCCAGTTTGTTGGTTCCCTCATGCTAGGCCTGAACCAAACTAATCATTGTTATTTACAGCAAATAACACACAATTTAAAAGTTAATCTATTTTTTTTTAAACTGCAAAGAAAGTCAATTATACAAATCTCTCAGTGTAATTCCCACTTAATATAAATATATCAGATAATTGCAAGCCAGGTCTTATTTAGTTAGCAAAACCCTGACAAGCAACATTAATTTATTATGTCTTCAATTGATCAGTCTCTTATCTGATTGTTATGAGAACCTAACAATTGGTACACAGTTGTCAAGATTGTCATGTACACAAGATAGTAAAAGCCCAAATGAAATTCAGTCTTTTCGTAATAAAATCCATCAAAACCTGTTTTTTATTTACAGCTAATGATCATATGCAAACTAATACAGTCTGCAGAAAGGCAGCAGTTATGCTTCCTTATAGCATTTTTTTCTTTTAACAACTTTCACATAATAAATTTTGATGTCTGATGGAATCATATCAAAATTGTAGTCATACGACTGTAGGCTCTATTATGCTAGACAACGTGACGGGGGGGCCTGACTGGTCCATAAGAAATTTATTCTGATCACAAGATATTATTTTACATTTCAATCACGTGGTCACCTGCCTGGTATAGTTTCGGAGTGATAGATGAGTTTGTATTTAGGGCTTCAAATGTTAGGAAATCACAGTAGCATTTCTTATGACTTAGGAGATGAAGCAACAGAAATCACTTGATGTAGCAAATTGTAAGTTCGAAGGATTTACAGAGCTCGATCCTCTGTAACCCGGGGTAGCTTCATTCACATCAACAAAAAATACTGCCCAAGAATCTGATGCTCTGTCGTCTCATACACTACCAAGGTTCCCTAGAAACTAAACTTCAGTGTTAGCGAAATGCCTCCATCCCTCTTTGTTATGAAGGAGAAAGCCAGAACTGGATACCAATGTCTAATCCTTAGCATACACTAAAAATGAAGTACACTTTCTTTGTGGGCCTGTGAAATCATCTTTTCATCCACTTGTATATTCAGCCCCAATGAACGGGAAACCCATCAGAGTAGAAATGGTCCTAGCGGCGAGGGCTGAGCAAGAAAATTCCTTGGTGTAGAGAATTCCTTTTTTCTTTTTAAACTGAAATCTTTAAACTGAAATGCAATTCTACTATATAAATAGTACTGTATGTATACACACAAGAAAACATTCTCTCTCTTTCTACATATATATACATACACACACATACAGCTAAACACACACTCACACACATATACACACACTTTTATATACACCCAGTGAAGTGCAATCCGTAAAAGACTGAAGGATGGTCCCCATTGTCAGGCTTATGCTGCAGGAAGACACAAGCTGTAAAAGGGAATGTGAAGATATTTGCTAACATTACACATCCTTTCTGTGAGGCACAACTGTGCAAACAGTTTAAGGTCTGCACACTGTTAAACCCTTATCCCTGAAGATGCTGTGAGCATTCCAATTAATTTTAGACTTCATTTAGTAACTTGAATATATTAGGTAAGCAATCGTCACAACATCCTGCAGAGAGCTTCACACAGCTCCCTATCATGTAAAGCGAAGGCTCACCCTTAGATACACGGTGCAAGAAACGCTCAAGGTAAACCAATCTTCAGTTGTGAACTACCAGGGTCTGGAGGTGCGCACCTAGATTTGAAGGTTTCACTCTTGCAGAAAATCACAGAAATAGGATAGAACAGACTTGTGTTCCCAGTCCAGCCCCCATGCTGCCTCCCACTGACTGTGTTTCTGGTGACGAGGGGTCACTAAGGCTGCTCAGAGAAGTGTCTGCACACAGTGCTCCTACACGGAGGCAGCAAGTGCAGCCACCTGCGGTCTCCGCAAAGCATTCGTGACCACCCTTTTGGACAGAATCGACAGAACGGGTCATTCAGAAGGAATTACCATGTATCAGCTATGATCTTCAGGGAATTTGCAGTAGTATAGTAGTATTTTCTAGCGTATTCTTCTTCTCAACAGGGTCCTCTACTGCACTGCTTGAAACCACGGCATACAAAAACAGCATTTCAACTAACATACTGTAACCATGTACCCAGCAGGATTTTTTTACCTCCACTTTCCTGTCTAATGGGACCTTATATTGCCTGTTGGCTTGACTTTTCTAATTTTTCTATTTTTAGAAGGAATCAAACTAGGAAAAACACATTGGAGGGCCAATCCGGGAAGACGGGAAAATCCCAGATGGTGTTAGTTGTCATAGCTTCACTTCAGTGTCATGACAACTCACAGCAGCTGAGGGCCTGCTCCACTCCATTTCATCATGTTGAATATTACGTTGCATTTTAATGCATATTTACTGGACTCACGTTTGTCCCCCAGCTTCAGCGGTGAAACTTTGATTTAGCTTAATGCATCTGCGAGGCTGAAATTCCTGGTTATCCAAGCTCCTGATTATCTTCTGGTTTAGGACACTCCCATGAGACCCTCAGATAACCACGTTTTCCCTGTATAACACAGCAGTCCTGTAACCACATTATAATGTAGTTTTGTCTCACCTATAAAGGTCAGGGCCATAATACAATTTAGCAGTGAGGGTAAAATATGATTTACTTCCATCCACAGGCAAGACCAAATCATGTTATAACGCTGAGGGTAGGGGAAAAACTATCAGGTTACAGCACAATCCTCCAAAGTCATTTTGCCTGTTACAACCATAAACTCTGCATTAGCAGCTGATAGCAGAGGGAGCACAGTACTTAAGCAGGCTACCACAGTTCCTGGGAAAAATAGAACTCTGCACACTGTTAAGGGAAACCATAATTTCTACTGCTGATAGTGCAGAGTGGCCAAGACCACTATAAGCCCCATCTACTGAATCAATGAAGCCAGAAGAGGCATGGAGGTCACTAATTAATTGTTTCTGTGTAATAGTTCATGATCTCATAACTACCAAAATAAATACTCATTTCACTCCTGGCCACTCCAACCCAAACCACTGAGACCTCCTACAGAGCATGTGCTAGAAGATCACAGAGGACCTTCCTGGAGCATTCACCACTTCAGCTGCTTTTAATTGGTAGAAGGTCCCAGCTGGGCCAATGCCAGGTAAGCTTAAGCTCCAGATGCCTCCAATCTGCCTAAGGATTGGGTTCGAGCAAGGCAAAGCATAGACATCAGTTCCCATGCAGCCTCTCTGCTCTGTCGTACCAAGCAATTCCCAGTTGTGGCCAGGGTCTAACTGCATACTCATACCTACCACTCCTCTTCAAAGAGTTTTCAAAGGAATAAGGCAGCAGATTCTGAATCTGAAACTAGCCTAATGTACTGAATGGACTTCTAACTGCTTTCACGCAGATATGAGCCACCATCTTACCTTCATGGTCAGTGTGTTAGGCCACATTCTTACTGTTATGTTTGCTTTTTTAAAAAAATACTTAGCTCTGCAGCCAATCTGGTATCTCATTTCAGTTGCCTAAGCAAAGGCATCTGATAGCCTACACAAAGCTGGATACAACACAGTATCTGTGTAATGCCTGCACCCTTCTGGACTAGCAGGTAGAGGCTGTCCTAGCGTGTAACAAATGGCATTAGCCACCTCAGTTCAGGCAACTGAATGATGCCTTGGTGTTTCCTTTAAATATTTGGCTTCTGAAGTACAGTTCCAGAATTCTGCAAGTTACGCTAGAGGTCTTAACAGAGGAGACACATTTCATGAATACTTTTAAATGGTACTCCATTGACCTAGGAACAAGGCTAAAGCAAAGACAAATTAAGAAAAAATTCAAGCCCAGATTTCAAAATGGGAGGAAAGTTTCTTTCTCTGTCTTAAGACCTCACTACAATATTTCCCCTGACCTTTGAAAAAGCAGCTTATATACAGCTTCTAAGATACCCGGTACTGCACTTAGCTATGTTGAAGTATAAAAGTGAATTAAAAATATCATCCC
Source organism: Fulmarus glacialis (assembly GCF_000690835.1). Classification (NCBI taxonomy): domain Eukaryota; kingdom Metazoa; phylum Chordata; class Aves; order Procellariiformes; family Procellariidae; genus Fulmarus; species Fulmarus glacialis. The sequence continues at coordinate 47,140 of NW_009233750.1, read as the reverse complement.
AAAAACCAACAAACTTACTCTCACTGTTGAACCTCAAAAATCTGTTTGAATGAGTGCTATAGAACATAATGATGTGGAGAACGGTCCAACCATGCAGGCAATCACTTGCAATTCAGGAGACTGTAAGTCTATTCTGGTATCTGTTTGTAAGCCTAAGCAAGTCATTTAACTTAGCTGTGCCTCAGTTTCCTCATCAGTAAATGAGAATGCCTACTCAGATTTGCACAGCACTTTGATCAATGGTTGGCTACATCACACTTTCAAACCATAGGGACCCATCCTGCCAGCTCTGCCCAGGTCACAGGGACCATGTAACTAAGTAGGCATGAATGGAGCTACTTGGGCTCCTCAAGGTGTGCAAAACCAGCTCTTAGGTTTTAGTTTTCTTTTTCTTTTTTAAAAAGCTTGCTTGTTCCCTAACAATAATTATTTGTAGTTGTTTGGTATTCATTCTAAAATACATAAAACAACAAAGAGTCAGAAAGATCTTAACAAAATTTACCTAAGATGTCATTCTAACAAAGTTCTTCCTACACACAAAAAAGTAACTGACAGTGAATGTTTGGTAACTTTGACATGAAAAAAAGGGGAGAGATAAAATGCTTTTATGCAAATTTGATTTCCCTATAATAATCTAGAGCTATTCTGCTAGAAGGAATTATCTCCGCAGGCTGGCAGCTGCAGTAGGCAGTGAATTAAAAATGGCTCTGTATATGGGAAAATCTGTTCTATAATCAGTGCTATTCTTAGAGAGGACATCAATCTCACCAGCTCCCACGATGCTCTCTTCGTGTGAATGACATACCAGTATGATGTAGAAAATCCCATTACATCACTGACATTGATTTCCTGAGCACAAAGAATATACCACTAACATGCAGGGAAATTGTTTCAGGAGTGACTGTACGATTTTGTATTTTCCCTTTAAAAACCTGCAGCAATAAGTGACCTTGTAAAAAAAAAATTTCAACAATGATTCATCCAACTGGACTTGAAATGAACTGCACATTCTCACTGCAAGGCTCCAGTTTCTGCTTGCTGTTTTTATACAATAAGCTCCGTTCCCAGGTCACAAGACATCTAGCTAGCAGCTATCGCATGAGTTTTCTTTGAACATTAAAAAGGCGCATGCTACAGGAAAGTATTTTAAGAAGTAAACGACCGCTGCAGTTCTACACATAAAATGTCACTGTTACTAATGACGCAGCTGTCTGACAAAAAAAAAAAAAAAGAAAAAAAAAAACAAACACCATGCATTTATGCCACATAGATTGTACTTCAGACTTAACTTGCATGCTCAATGTAGAACCCAGGCTCACTGTCAAATCAAAGGGAGTTATATTGCAAATAAATAACACCTCCTATACACAAAATGATGATTCCCAGCCACATCTGACTCTAGTATTTCCTCAGTAATCTTTGTCCTCATGCTTCACACGTACGGTAATCTTTCTTCTGCTATGTCACATGCACTGTAAACCGTCTTGGCTTGAGTGATGGATTTGAAAATTAAACAACCTAGGGGGCTCACTGTTTTTAAAAATAATTTTATATATCATTTTAAAATAACTTTAGGTAACCTGACATGAATGCTAAGCCACTGGATCTATTAATTCAAGATTTACTCTCTTATGTTACAGTTTGCCCTGACAAACTGACTTGCAGAAATGTACAAACTGCACTGAAAAAAACTAAATACCAAATAAATCGAAAAAATGCCATAACCTCCCCAATTCATGGGAGTTCTTCAGATATTCGTATCCTTGGCACTCACATGAGGCACAACAGTTTCCAAAACAGAAGGTGCCTTTTCTTTAAAAGATGAAATTTCCTCAAAGACTGAAGTAAAACAGCACACCTTAACCAGGGAAATAAAATTTGATGCTGCTCATCAGCACTAACAAAGGCTTTAAAAATCATGCCCCCCCTCTTATATCATCAAACTGTGTTTGCATCACCTAAACGCATCACTCTACTGCTAAACTGATGTCCTGAGAGTTATTCCATTGCTTTCTTCTGGGGGTTTGTCATTATGACAACCGGTATAGGCACACAAACCTCCACCCCTAACTCTCAGATGCCACAAAGAGGTGGGGTTTCCTGTGGTGTTGTGTAGGGATAATACTGAATGAATTGCACTTCTCTGGGAACTCCAAGCCTGATGACTCTATGGGGTTCATCTAAAAGACAGCTGCATCCATTTTGCTCATTTCTCTCTGTGGATAAACTGCAAATTGCAGTTGAAAATAAAGTAAGTTATTTCTAACCTTTCAGCTGGCAGCCAGTATCTTGGTAAAAAAGGACATAATTTATGATACTGATGATGTGTGGCTGCTTTCCAGAGACTGTAAACCAGTTTCCAGCACGCTTTAATGCTAATTTAACAATCAAAGAGTTTCACTATTCAAATAAATGTTAAATAAAATGCAAGTGTTTGAGCAAAGTTGGTCCCTGGATTGTTATCTCGCAGCTCAGTGGTTCCTAGCCACTCTAGCAACACGTAAGTAGCAGCAGCGCTTTATTCCCCACACTTGGAATGCTACACTCCTCTTTCCTTCTGACCTTCAGGGCTCTAAATGGGAAAAAAACCTTTGTGCAAGAGAGGAAATGTCATGTGTCAGCTCAGCTAACCTCAGGTCAGTCAGGAAGCATAGAGCAGGACTTGCCCACCTGGGAAGAAGAGAGATTCTGAACCCAGAATTTCCCGATCCCAAAGGATCCACTGCAGGCTGGAGGAATCCACAGAGATGTTCCTTTCTGCTTTTTCAAAGTCCAGCCCCAAAAGAAAAGAAGATTCTGCAGGATCCATGCTCCTGGAACAACCCTACTCTGACTTACACTACCTAAAATCACTGCAACAAAATTTGTCTATTTACAGAAACAGGGCAGAAAATTGTAACACCTCTGACCCTGTTAAGTTGAAGTCTGCTCTTCACCAGGCTTGGAAGCTGGGGCCAAAAATTGAGGTCCAAGGCATACTCTTAAAAAACTCATTCTTTGCTTCTAATATTGCCCCAAACCTACAGTTCTCTATGCAGGGATGAGAGAGAGAATCAGGTCACTAAACTGCAACATCTTGCAAAAAGATATAGATGATGCCCTTTCCAGATAAAGCATGACTGTGCACCAGTAACGGCTTATCTGTGGCTTCCAAGTTACAGGCATTGTAAGCGTTTTACCTGTGACTTTGGGATGGAGTTCTGTGCTGCTGCAAGAGACACTGAGCAACCAACATCCCTGGCTATGGGAGGAAATGAGGCTGGGCAAGACCAATGAGGGCAGTTTTGCTGGTTTTGCTGATAGGCATCTTGTGAATCTCAGCCATATGAAGATCTTAGTAACGCAGCTCACAGAAAAGGCATCCCCTTATCACACAGGACAGCAGCTGGATTTACCAGTGAAATAGTGGCATGGGTGGCCACACCACAGTCACCTTTGAGTTTAAACTACATCTGTATGACAGGAAAAGTTTCTCTATACCACCCCTCTGAGAGGAGGTCCGGCCAATTTCCAGCTTCTGTCACTGCAGCATTTAGTTTTCATGTTGAATCTGTTCTTCCTCTAACAGAGTGTTAGCAGCATGGAGGACAGATCACTCCAACCCCCAGTGGGCCAAAATTCAGTGGTCCATGGATAATCTCTATATATACAATTTGTAACATAGCAAGACCTTATATACAAAAGCTAAACTTAGAGAGGGTCTATTGGCCTGATTTAATTGGATACAACATAATACTTTTATTTCTAAAAATGTCTACGGGGAACGCAGACCCCTTCTAGTTTATAACAGGATCCCTGTAGCAATCCGTTAACTGTCAAATGGAGACCTGCTGAGCTGCATAACCTGTACTTTTAATTAACTAAGTTTTGTCACCTACCTCCTTACTGCTTGAAGATGCAATTCTTCTACACACGAATAACATTAACACAATTATATATCCTGTGACTATCCAGTCCTGTCTGTAATGTTAATGATAAAATGTTTTCACTTGCCTTTTGCTCCTCTGAGCTCTGAAAAGTTTACCTAGCTACGTGAATTCAATTCATTTCAACTTTTAGGTCATCACCAGAACTGCTTGCTAAGTCAAAATCAGTTACCTCTATGCAAGCCCACAACCGGTTGAATGGATCGGTCTGCTCAACAACCCTACTAACTGGGAAGAAATGTTAAAAAGAACAAACCCAAGTTTCATTTGCCAAATTTAACATTAAAAAAAATACTTGTAAACAAAGTAGCTGTTGTACAGAACTCATTGGGACAATAAACAAGAAACCAGATTTTATTTATAGAGTTTTACTCTTACGAAGACAAACACCATAAAAATGATTGAAATTTTAGCCACATTAGATGAATAATTTTCAGTCTTTTCCATCCTGCCAGGATACAATCTGAGATTTTCTACTCAGAAGCACAGGAAAAGTGCAGAGGTCACACACCAGCACATCCATCTAAGATTATCTGGAGGTGAAGTCATGAGACCGATTCAAAGCCTTAGGTCTCATGTATTAGGCCACAAAAACTCACCCAGTAATTCCTGCACAAAGCCCGTACCTTCTAATTTACTTGCAGGGTTATCTTTTAGAGAAACATTTTGTCTTGATTTAAAGATGTCAGCTGACACGGGATTCGCTACGTGATGAAGGAATTAGATTTGCTGATAAATTGATATGTAAAAATTTGGCACAGGTAGTTACAGTTTTCTGACTTCAGCTACTATCCACTGGATGTTAAGAGCTACATCTTTATTTCCAGACTGAAGAACTCCCTCCCAGTAGAAAACCTCTCCTGATAGAAGGAATGATACACCTGGAGAAAATACCTTCTAAATATACAGAGGGAGAGGCCTCCACACCAAGACAAATTTTGTAGGTTATTGAGGCTGTTCCTAAGCTTTTAATTTAATACATGCAGCACCAATGACCAACTTCTTTACTCACTTTTGTCACTGGTAATTCTTCTCAAATAAATTCTTGTCTAAATGCAGGCATAAAAGCATATTGCCAGCGCTGGCCCTGTGTTTTCCCCTTTATTTCTTACCTTTGGTGGTTAGTTTCAGCTTAAACAACAGTCAAACCTGTATTTAGTTATTTTAAAAGAAAAAAGAGAGAGCTTCAGTGAGTGACTGAAGAGACACTACCTAACCAACCTCACCTATGAGGTTCTAGTGAAGTTTTCTTTTCATCCAGTTCTCCCAGCCAGTGGCTACAAGGCATCCCTTTGCTGATAAATAAAATGGAGATTAGCAATCTGCTTTCTTTCCTGTGTGTTAAGGTTTCGGTGCTTCAAAAATAGCAGACCACCACTGGCTCACGCCAATCCAGCTAAAAATGGCTTGCTGATGCCTCTCTCTCAACTATATGTTCGATGTTTAAATTACATGAGAAAAGGCTTAGTACTCCAGCTGCTGTTCGTCTCAAAGTTCATGAGTATATGAGCTACAGTGGAACTATACAAACTAAATTTACAAACCTTTGCTACCTACAGGTACTTGACACTCACAGCCCAAAAAATGCACCGGCGGCCGTTCCACCATGGAGGAACAGTGACACCTAGTGCCCAGTGCCTCCACGGGCGCCGGCGCGCCAGCTGCGCGGGGACACAACACATCTGGGCACCAACTACCTGTCCTCCAACACATCACTATTGCTCTAAGTAACTTCTGCTTCTGACATCCTGAATGGCTCACGTTCAGGATGAAGGCAGAAGAAAGGAGATGTTACCTCCATGCAAGCATCCACAGAAATCAGGAGTGGCATAGTAAAGGCAGCCTGCATGCAAAAACGCGTCTTTGAACTCGGCAATTTACACACACCCATGTGCCAACAAGGTAGTGGTATCGGGATAAAATATCTTGAAAAACATAAAGGTTACAAAGGGACCTTGGTATTTTATATTTGTACGACGTGCTCAATCTATATTTCATGTTGGAAATGTCACCAATCTTTGTGACTGAATTACACCCTTGGACTTTACGAAAGACTGCCAATTGCACCACTGCATATATGCCCAGCTCTCCAAAATTACAAGATGACAATAATTTGCTGAAAACTACAAATCCCTTACATTAAAACACAATCTTTCAATAAAATAATACACTTTTGAATAGAATCTGTACCACAGATAATTATGCTATATTAAAAAAAGGTTAAGATATGATACTTTTTAATTAAAGTTTAACATGCATTAACATTTCTAGGTGAAAACCTGCCATTCTGAGAACAGTTTTAAATTCTGCTTTGATTATTTTTTTTCGAGATAACTGAAACTATAATGTAACTAAATAAAAAGGACTAACAATGTCAGATTCTTTGGTAATTAATTTTGTGTCCTAGCACAGATGTATGAAATTCTATCAGCATTATCATGACAGGCACGTCAACTCTTCTGAAAAATTCCTATCCATTATTTTATAAGCTTTATTGCAATTTTGCATCTTTTTATTAGATACACAAGCTGTACAATACAAGTTGCACTTTATGAAATTAAGCATAACGTAAAGTTAGTTATTAGTACTAGGAAATAACAATAGCATTGTCAGTATAAAAGAAGCACAAACTGTAAGATAATTGGGTCAGATTTTGTACAGTATCTTTATTGCATCATATCTACAACAATCTATTGCACAATTGTTACCTTCTTTGCAGCTTTGCAATTCATATTATATGAATTGCAAGTGTCTCAGAGAGGTATCATAAGATTGGGGGAAAAAAAAAATCTGAGAACTGCAAGGAGTCAGAAAAATAAAAGAATAAAAAACTCTTATTATTTGTAAATGATTAAGTAGGCATCCCTGCTATCCTAATACATGGTACTAGGTATTACGGCAATCTAACCAAAATTGGTCAGCAGGACTGAGGGATATCTTTAGCTTGATCATTACAGTAAGAGAAAAATAAATAACTTCAGAAAACCTTGATCTGTTTTCATATATTGCATTTTTTACCCTTAAAATTGAACAATCTTCCCCTCTTTTTTGCCTCACTAATAACAGCAGAAACATCTCTTTCTTTCTTTTCTTTGTTCTCTACTTCAACAAAAACACTAGCAATTAGCAGAGAAGAGAAAGGGAGTAAAATGTTGTAATTGCCAAACTAAAAGCCTGAAGATGCACCAACTGATAGAACTCTGTCAGAATTCATCATGGAAGAGAAACACTATTTCTCTTACCAACCTCATATGTGAGAAGAAAGTATTTGACAAGTGATCTGAATGACCAGCTGATTTCTGTTCTCAGGTACACCAGTGTGGATGAGGGGAAAATCTAGCCAAATCCCTTTGACTGCTTCTCCTAGCAGGCCCTCCATGGCATTTCTCCCCATGAAACAAAGCACCTAAGCACACGCTTTAGCTTTAAAGATTCAAGTTGTTCAGATTATATTAGAGCCATCCTATTTAAACCTGCGCTGAACGGCTTTGCCAGAGGATTCCAGGACCAAGACCAAGGAGAAGAGATAACACAAGGCATATCTGGATGCCTCTGGGATTCTTAAGTGGTACCAACACTGTTTCTGTGCAAACAAATGAAAAGGAAGCAGGGGGTGTATGTGACAAACCCAATGCTAGAAAAGCAGATGGTTTGGATTGCCAGCAAACAAAGACTACCTCACCCACTGAAGCTACTCTCGAGCCAGAAAAGTACATATGAAAATTAAAAAAACAAGATACACTGTCAGTTTTAGCACCCAACCCCATCTGAGTATGTCACAAGCACAAGGGAGATTTGCCATAAAAACGTAATTTGAGTATCATCTCCCATCATTCAATACAATTTTTCAACTCTTTCAAAATTGCATTGAAAAATCTATATAATGTGTGCTTAGATTAATGAACTGTTTGAACCTGGATCAATACGCACTCAAAGATTTGAACTGTTGACACCTGCTGGATACAGCTATAAGAACGCTTCATTCAGCTTATAGCCAATCAGTACTTTGTAACTACAGGGGTTCTACTTAATAAACAAGCAATCTAATATATGACCTCTGTAGATTAATTTCCTGAGAGCAAGTAAATAATCTGGATTCAAAATTTCCATGATTATACATATAATTACAGTATCACTTACCAATTAACACATTGATTTAAACCTTCTTGGGATTATGTACTTAAGTATAAAATAGGTGATTCAACCATCACTCTAATACTAAGCATCTCTTTAAGATGGCAAAATCGTGAGCCACAGAGCACTATGCATCTAATTTCTCTTGTGGAAGAAGAATGTGTTATGATAATAGAGATTGTGAGAGATATATCATAATTATGTGTACTATGGCTAGCTGGGGCTATTATGCAATAGCTGGACCACACAGATAAACATCATGAAATTGTTCTTCTTTTGTAGTGGGAGCAAAGCCTTTTACATGCTGTAGTTCATCTAAGTCTGCCACTGTCCTTTACTTAATAATAAAGCTGAGTATGTGTTTGGACTTTATTTCACACGCACACAGAGCAATCTGGCCATAGTTACCAGTTGCTAATAGATATCTAAACAAACAGACAGAGATTTACGATGTTTTATTGTTACACTTTTAACAAGGGCAATAATTAATGCAGATTTATATTATACAGTAGTTCTTGACAAAATTGCCTGTTATAAATGTTAATACAGCTTTCTATACAGCAGCACTGCAGTACATGAAGACAAATGGAAATCACTACACAACTCCCTTGCAGATCTTATTAAGTTAAAATATTAATTCAGGGTGGCAAATGAAAGTGAGTATGAGTATCCAAGAGAGTATGCTTGTAAGGTATATTTCCTGTCACATTTTGTTTTTAATATTAAGACCTTTTTATCCACCGTTCAGCTGAGTATCTGTCATTTCATGCCTATACCTTGAGGGGAAAAAGAATTCACATCTGGAAGCAAATCATCATGTTCTTCCACTTTTCCCTTATCTCTATTTTGTGAGTAATCCTTTCACACAAAAAATTAGAATATATAATAAACAGCCAAATTTCAACACATTATATTGCTTGCAGTTTTAAAACTGTAGAACAGAGATAAGTAACTTCCAGAAACAAATTTTGAAAATCTGATAAACTAAACATAAAATACTTAAGGAAAAAGAGTTATAGAACTACAAAAAATGAAATCACAGCTTTAAAATGCTTTATTTTCATATTGAGCTTTTGATACTATGCACATTTCGTTTGACTATCACTGAGAGTCACAAATAACTGATTGCTAAAAACAATTCAAAAAAAATAGTTTAAATCGTTTTCTACCTTAAGATACTTCCAAAAAGTGCATCAGTAGTTAAAGTTGTAACATAATGCAAAATTTCCTACTATGCTTGAACTTTTTTTTGCAATACACAAATAAATAATGCAGTAGATATACATACATTCTTCTAAAACATACACATATACAACAAAGCCATAAAATTGTCCTCTGTGTCAACCACCATAATCCAGTTTGGAGAGACTCTGAGGGCGTTGTCAGCAGCTATTCAGTAAAATGGGAAACAGAAAATAGTAAAAAAACAATTCGTAATAGCAATAATGTATAGTTTCCTCAGGCATTAACTATCAGATAATGACCAGTAGTGACTTTAAACTATATATTATAGCTTAGGTGTGGTATGATGCTCACAGCAGTTCCATAGCTAGGAAGTAAATAATGCAATCTTGCCATAAACACTCACACTGTTACAAAGCTAGCTTGCACGCATGGATTTCTCCCTCTCCAACGTTATCCCACCAGGCAGCTTTATAATGATCTAAAAAATACATACCTTGACTAGTAGTGCTGCACTGAAAGAGAAAATATTAAGTCCAGTATGCTGAAACAATTTTAAGACAATACATGTTGTATGGATGTTGACACACTCATTTCCCATATCCCCTCAAGAGAGACAATAGCCCCTTATATTGTACACACTCTTTAACATACTTCACGGTTTAGGCACTCTGCAGAATTCCTCACTACCGCTTCCCCCAACTCTACTACTATCCGTAACTGCAACCTCTCAGAAAGAGCACTTTATCTGAGTAAGGATATGATCCACTTCTAATAAAAAATGTGAGACACTGAATTTTTCCACTGACTGTGAAGGTTAATAGATCAACACTGAAGTGCCTGTAAAGGCCCTAATTGGATGAACTCTGATCATGAACGAATCTCCTGGGTGCTATCACAGGAGCCAAAGAGAGTTAAAGAAACAAAAAATGAAATAACAACACTAATTTGGACACTGGCTTGAAATCCAAGAGATTCAGATTGGATTCCTAGCTCTGCCAGACTTAGTGCTAGGTCTACAACACTATGCCACCCTCTACAGAGACAATCAGGCTAATTCTAAACTGTAAAGTCCTATATATCCACCTGGTGCAATCAGTATGTTGATGTAATTACACTGCCTCCACAAGTAAGCACCAGCTCAGACAAGTTCAATGTCAGCAAGCATTTCACTGTGCCATGCAGACATATTCAACTCATGACATTAACCTATTCTGTCCACACCAGTAAAACAGACACATCATAAATACGCATGCGTTGGTATCTGGGAGGACCTCAGCTACCATGATTTTAAAACACCTACGTAAGCTCAGTGGCACAAAATTTGAGTTAAGGCAGGGTAAATGCAAATTCCTAGAAAAACAAATTGTTCAGAGCACAGATTCACAGGACCTGTAAGCACAGTGTGGACTCAAGCAGCAAACTCCGATTTTGCCAATTTAAAAGCCAGGATATAGGCACTCAACTTATGAAAATAGATCCCTATGCAGGGGATTCAGCACATTTCTAGATCTTCCCCATAAACTCTCCAACCCCACAGTTGGCAAAGGAAAACAAAGGGCTCAGCTCTCTTCTTTGCCTTTAGGCACAAGTTTCACCTGCAAAATAATTATTTATTCTGATAGCTGGCCACCTTAGCCACCCTGCTGCAAGCTTTTAAAAACCAGAGACTTTCCTAAAATTAAAGTTTTAGTGCTTGCAATACAGTTGTGCCTCAGTAACAGTGTAAAGACAGGGGGAAAGGGACTCAGCTAGATTTTTGCACATTCAGACCCACATAAAAAAATTTCTGTAAGATCCTGAATTAGTCAGACCCATATGACCTTTAGTTCTTCTGATACAAATTAGGGGACAGTGGATCACCCACAAAAGAGAAATCTCTTGCAATCACCACAACAGGTTTTAAGTAAGTAGGGGCAAGTGTCAAGCATGCAGCCAGAATCTCTTAACCCTGAGCAAGAAGACAATAGAAGACACAGGACAGAGGAGATTCCCCACCAACTGGAGTAGGTGTCCTCCTTCTCCAAGCAGCACATCTGAACAACATCTTTGGTGATAAGGAAGAAAAGAAGTTCACTGAGAAGCAACATACATGTGACATTTTTGTTTACAGCTGTAAGACCAAGACATAAAGGTCCTTACCATTTTCTTGAAAGAAGGATATCTTCAACATCTTTAAGAATTTGAACAGACAACAGTCCATTTTTGAGTCTGCTAAACCAATACAGTCACATTGTAAAGAGACAGCTCTCTCTTCATTTTGAAGCCTAAAATACTACGTTGAGGAACAGAGGCCAAGCATTAAGGCAACAATGAAGAAGAATGCTTCAGATTATGGAAGCTGTAATCTATCGCTCCACTCTTCTCCTCAGACAACAGATAGCTCTTGTCATCAGGTGCCAAGCAGCATTACCTCCACGTGCCACCAATAGCTCTCCTGGTCCACAGCATGTAAGTGTTCCAGGACCAGCCCAATCTTGAAACCAGCCACTGCCTCCCCACTGCTAGGCTCCAACGAGAAAGGTAATGCTCCTCTCTAGGTCTTCTGTACATGCTGAGGAGAGCAGGAAATATCTAGTTTGAGCATAAACTGAGAATCAAACGATGTTCATGTTGTTCTTCAGACAGATAACGTCTCCAGGTGACAGGGATAAATGACTGGTCAAGATTTTTTAAAAAAATGAAAACTCAAAATGAGAAAGACTACCAGCCATATTGCTGTGCAATAGCTACTGAGTGATCCATCCTCCAGTAACCCTCCTTGTTCACCCTACAAATGCTTATTCCATATTTAAGAGACATCAGTTACTGAACTCCATGGAAATCTCTGATTCCTCAGATTATTCTCCCCTCAGGATGCCAAGAACAGGACAAACGTCTCAGATGTATGCTGTTCAACTGTGCACTGTTCCTGAAAGATACTCCTTGCATTTATACTCCCTGCTTACCTAACAGAAACTGGTAATTCTGCACACCTTAATGGTTACCGCTCTGTGAATGCTCAATCATTTTCTTTCTTGTGGCTGCAACTGGCTGAATTTCCCCTCATTTTTAGCTGCATTCTCTGAACAGGGGAAAAGGACAACCACCAGCCATTTACCTTCTTCATTTTTATTTACAAGATGTGGTTGCACAACTTCAGAATTTCATTTCTACTGGCCCAGCAGTATGGTTTTATAAATGGCCCCATAAGGTTGTCTGCTCTATGAGTATTTTAATAGAGTGCTCCCAGAATGCTCAGATTCTTAATCACAACCAACTTGACAAATAACGGGCCACACTGTCAAAACAACTCATCTCCCATTTGGGTACATATGTGGGAATAAAAGTAGCTGCTGGATGCTAAACACTTTTGCAAATCCAGCCATTTAATTTAGGTGCCCAAATGGGAGCTGAGCTCTTTTAAAACCTGGCCAAATGTATTCTTGAAAGGAAGAAATACAGTGAAGCTGTGTAAAGTTCATCCTTTCTTCCAGAAGGAAAGGTCTGGCTTCTGCATGCCTATGAATTTATGAGGAAAAACCCTTTCTCACCATCTGTGATTACAGGTCATGAACATTTCCAAAGCTCACGCTGATACTTCTAACTACGTCTTTACAAGAATTACAGAATTACCTATTCAAACATAATCAAAGAGAATGGCACAGAGAGTCTACAAAGAACATGTACAAATATACAATCCACATTGGCACTAAAACTTCTCTAACGTTTCTCTTGCCCGTTTCTGGGGTTTTTTAAATCCCTCAGGCCTTCCACAAAGTACAGCAATGCTTAAAACATTTTTTTGTCTACACCAATTATCACAAACCAGTTCACAATGGTGAGCATGATAACAGATAGACAAGGAAACAAGGAAATTACAACACAGAAAAGTAGAATGGCTCAGTGGTAAAAAATGCAAGCAAAATCAGTCATTGCTCTAGCTGCTGGACCACACAGCCCACTTCTCTGAAAATGTAGCCATTAAAAAGGCTTTTGACTGCTGACAAACAGAATTCAGTGTGCCCAACAGTTTTTCCAAAATTTTTGTATACATGAAACTTACTTTTCTGTTGCAGCTTCCCTCCAATACAAAGCATCAGTAGTTCAAACCGCAACTCACATACACCTTACCATTTTGTTCTCCTACTGTTATGGGAAATCATGGGGTTTTTCTTGTTCTGGATTATTCCCATGAGATGAGTCTCTAAGGAACAATCAATTAATTTCCCATGTAATTTTTTGAAACAAGATGCCAAGTTTCAGTATGATTTGGAACATAACACTGCTCTCTTTATAAACCGGAAGCAATTTCACCAGCCAGGATGATACACCTCTTCAAAAGTTGAGCAAGCCAGTGGGGTACTTCAGATGTAGCCAGAGCAGGAGATAAGTTATTGAAAAAATGTGTTCTATAAAGTAAGGAAGCTAAAAAGGAGAACGATTCAGGTAGCAAAGAACACTCCTATGCTTAAGATGGAGCAGGCAGCCAATTTGTTCCCTAAAAAACATATATTAATCCTTTTTGTATATTTGCAAAAAGTATGTTCACTCCCACAGCCTTCTTCACAATCATCTTAAACTCTCTTATTAAATAAACTACAGTTACCATCTATTTCTGAGCACATGGCTGACTCCTCAGATGACCCAGTTTCTATTGCTCGTATTCAAGAAGCTGTTAATTCTTTTTGTCTGGCAAAGCCCCAGTTCCCAAATAGCTTACTACTGATTTTTATAACACCTCTATTGACAAAATGACACAGAAGCAAGTTAGCTTGCATAATGACTCCTCAACCCACCTAGTCAGCCACCTATCCTCCAGCACAGCCTTGATGCACAGCATGGCCAGTCACATGCCAATACACTGGAACACCAGAAACGCTGAGTACATCTCCACTCCAAATGTTACAGTAGCCTCGTGGCATTGCTTATGATTCCAGGTACAGAAATAATTAAAATGGCTTCCTATATATAAAAAAGTTTAATTTAATGAGAAAGCTCATCTGAACCTCAGTCTCTTGGAATGAGTTTGCTTTTTATTTTGTATTAGAAGTTTGCCAATAACCTAAAAATTAGTCATCTCCCAGTGGAGAGAGACAGGACTGTTAATTGCTGCTCTGCTACCATGGAATGCATTGTTTCTCACAGTACGGTAGTTTCTCATCAAAAAATTACCTGCACGCCAGTCATTGCTACCAGTATCAGTTGTTCCATCCACATGGGTTAGACAGCTCAAAGGACTACTGAGGTCTTTGACCTCCAGGTCAGTAGTTCAACAAACAGGGCCAGGCAGCTAAAAAACATCTTTAAGTAGGTCTGACCTACCTTTCAATCCTGTTTTTCTTTTAAAATGGCTTCAGCATTTGAGAGAGAATGGAGGGAGGTATCTCCTGACTTTTGAAACAGAAAATCTATGGATTGAATAAGGTCTCTTATTTCTCACAGCAGTTCCCCCAGAACAAGAACAACTTAACAACATGGAGAAACCACCATATACTTCTCTAACAGCTGAGTGGACACAGACTTTATAAGTAATCCCATGTAGCTCTCATAGCTGCGAAACTATGGGAGGGGAAAAAAGTATATCTTGATGATGATATACCATAGTCTGTAGCAGACTCAGAAGGTTCTATGCTTCTTCAGCCCCTTAGTATAGAGCTTTTTTGGCAATGCAGTCTTTTGGCAAAAATCCTCTCAGATACACGAAGTTATGAAAGTGCAAACTAATGTAACCACTGCTTCTGCCGGAAGGCTGAACAACTAGAAAACGGCTTGGTGCTGGAATTTCAGACTTGGCGTTCAAATAAAGTCTGCATAAGAAGCATGTTTTCCATTAAATCACAAACCAAACCATTTTAAAATAAGCATTTAAAATTAACTGAGAGCCCTAGTTATCAACTCGGTCAATGCCCCAATATTTGGTGTGTTTCTTAAAGCCTCAACTTTGTAACAAAAAAGTCAAAAATTCAGTTTCACAACTAGGTTTTGATTAGCCTGAGTTTTTAATTGCCACTGAATTTGCAGCTTTTGAATGCCCCTTATTGCCAATAATCTAATGACCCCTCTTTTTGCAGAAAGATCAACACAACTTTTATAGAAGGAAATGTGCCTCTCTTACACGTTAGAGTTCTCTGAAGAAATCACTGAGCATGCAGGCATGAGAGATCATTGTGATAAAGTCTACTTGAATTCAAGAAAATTCCCTCATTGATGCTGCTATGGGTGAAGACTGGAAGTGACCTGATGGGGGGTGGAAGTAAGGTAAAAGAAAAATAAGAGGTTAGTTTTTTCCAAGGAGGAATTCAGTGAAGTCCTGCAGGGACCTATTCTAAATCCGTAGCTGTTGCTGTCCAACACAATACCAAATGATCCAGGAAAAGGGTGAAATGACCCTTATTTTGAAGTGAACCGTAAAGGTTTGTAGATGTCACCAAGTTATTCAAGTAAGTAAAAACAAAAACTATTTGACAAAAGTTACAGATAAGTAACAATATCATGACAAAATAACAGATTAAATCCATTCTTAATAATTGCTTAAAACAATTCTACATGACATACACATGAATGGGATTTGACATAGCTGACACCATGCATGACAAATTTGGGGGTTATAGTAGAAATGTTTATGAAATCTAAGCTCAGTTCTCAGCCCTAATCAAATGTGCAAATGCAATTTTAGAAATTTTTAGGAAAGGAAAAAAAAAAAAATAGAAGAACATTATGCCACAACATAAATGAGAGACTCATCTGCATCTTGAACACTGTGCATAGGTTCTCTGCCTCTTCTCAGAAAAGACAACAAAACCAGAAAACAAGGAAGGACAACCAGCTTGATGAAAAGCATGGAACAGCTGCCATGTAAGGAATGACTAAAAAGATAAGGGATCTTCAGCCTGGCAAAGAAGTAACTGGAGAGTTTATGATAAATGCCATAGATGTCTACAAAATCACAAGTGAAGGAAGTAAATAAAGGGTAATATTTCAGCATTTCCTCCAAAAGAAACAGAGGTCATCAAATGAAATCAGCAGGTGGAAGGCTCAGAATAAAATTTTATTTTTTCCTACAAAATGTAGCCAAGCTGTGTCACCCACTGCCACAGGATGAGGTTTATGCCAAAAGTGTTCATGGGTTAAGAGTTCAATTGATCCAATACATGGAGATGAAAAAAAAAAAAAAAGAAAAAGAAAATAAGAAGAAAAAGAAGAAAGAAAAAAGCATGCAGAACTATTCAATTTAAAAACCTAAGCTAAGGAACTCACAGACAACTGGAAATCAGAATAGACAGGTGAAGTACCAGAATGGGTTTCCCAGTTCTTTCTCTCCTTTCACCACTAACCTTTGCTATTGGTTATTAGCTAAACAAGATACTGGCTACAAAAAGCTCTAGTCGAAGCCTTTGTGGTCTTCCCTATGTCCTTACCGAAGAAGTATGTTTTACAGAAATGGACAGTCTCTTCCAAATTCCTGCAATTCATCTAGCACCCCATCATACATGTCAATACCATACCTGTTCTAGCTACTTCACCCTCTGACCAACATCATAGCTAAGTTCCACTGAACAGGAAGAGCTGCTGGAAGAAAAAGTAGAGAAGAGACATGACAGAAATAATTTCATTCTTTCTTCACTGTCAGTATTATATCAGCATAACATGAAATAGCTGCTTCTCCTAGGGGTTTTCCTTCCTTTTCCCACTCTACACCCTTTCACTCTGAAAACACTGCAAATAAGATTAAATTACTCTTCTACAGCAATAGTACATTTGCAGTAGTTAGGATGTGACGTGATAGAAATTAAGTTATTGTCAGATTTGGTGCAGGTGTTGTTTTTCTTTAGATTACAGTATTGCAGCTTTCTCCCTCAAAATCCTTATGGCAAGATTTGAAATGACATCACAGGTTGCAAAAGCAGAACAAGCTTCTCATAAATTTCTACTAGCAGGCCCTATAATAAGAGCTTTTTTTGCCATCTACCTCGTTTCTTTGCCAATGGAATGCAGAATCATCATTAGTCTTTCCAGCATGCAGCAAATTAAGTTCCAGTGAATTGTCTCTTCCAGTTTCAGGTATGTGCAGATAAGCTGTTTTCCCTTGCAGCTCTCCTAAGGGGCATACTTACCTTTTTACCGAACAACTACAATCGGTGCAGATTTTAAGAACTTCTGCCAGAAGATGCACAATATTAGTGCCACTTTAAAGAACGCTATTTAATCACCAGATATCAGGGCAGTGCAGAGTGCGGTGCATAGGAATTAGCTATTCAAAGACACAGTCTTAGACTACACATACCTTGATGTAGGCTGACTTTGTGGTTTTCCTTGAATATGAACTCAACATCCAAAGGTGCTTTGTATCACTGTAAGTCTAGATATTATTGTGGCGTATAAGACATATCAGACAGCTTTTTGTTGCTCAGGAGACACAGAAACATATTCTCAGAGCACCTGTTGACAGAAGAAATCTTACACTGACCACAGGAAGGGGAGGGGAATAAATATGTATTTGTAAATTAGATCCCAAGATCTTTATACAAGGCTGTATAAACCTTTATTCTGACCCTGCACAGCTACTTGTCTGTTACGCCTTTGTGACCAGACACTCCAAAACTCAACACTATTCCTTCTGTGATCTGGAAGTGGTAAAGGACATTGCAACCCACCTGGCTCTATATTGTCAGTGCACCTTAACTCACTTTCCTCAGCATCCTATATGGGTATCATACAGGAAACCTTCACAACTGCTTCCTGTATTTCCCAATATTGTACAGTTTAAGTGACAAAGAGAAGCTTTTCCTAGTATGTCAAACTTGGGATAAAATTTTGAAAACCATCAGAAGTGATTCAGGAATCTAAAAAGCCTTTCAAATAGTGGCTTAGATTCCCAGAAGCTTAAATCTCATGAGAAATAAAGTGAGACTGGGGAGGGGGTGTCCTAAAACTCCCAGACATTTCTGAGAATATGGCGATTTCTCCAGATACCAGCTTCTCTCTTCACTGTCTTCAAATATTTTTCATCTGTTTATTCTCCTACTTCTGCTATCCTCTTGTTTAACCAACCTAATTATCTCTTTTCTTCATCCTTTTAAGGGAGACTCATCTCTTCACACATTTACCCTTTCCTCTATAACACCTGGAAGCCTGTGTATATACCAAAAAGAAAAGATAGTATTTTGGATTCAAAGGATTCTTCCTCCACTGTAGTAATGTTCTAGAAGCCACTGTTATGTTGGGCCTAGAGTGAAGGAGAAAGACTCATACAGTGGTAATTCACACTCCCAGCTCATGAGTTACACACTGTCTTAATCTCAGTGCACTGATGACACAGGGAGACACGTGCTCCCTCCTCCTGACAGCCTCATGCTACACACGGGATCCATCTCACGGATAGAATGCCAGCTGTAAAGCCAGAGTTATCTTTTGCTGCAGTAGGACAGGGCAGATTTAGGTTACTGTGAAGAACTCTGAGGCGGAGGCTGCAAAGGGATACACTGGTCCAGCAGTATGGTAGCTATGCTGGCTGCACCCCACTTGCTTTAGATCTCCATAGAGGCCCCAGGCTGGCTCCATTTCCATGCTATTTCAAGAACTGCCACACTTTGCTCTCACTACACTTCAAATTTAAAGGGCAAAAGAACACTATAAAGCACAAGGCTATTATCCCCAGGTCGTCACAAAGCCCAACAATCTCCAAACAATCACGGGTTCAGATAACAGAGGCCCATTTCTGCAGGCTATAAAAGTATGAAGGAGGGGTCTCCTGAGCCAGCACACAACTCACATCCAGTTGGCAAGCTCTCCTAGTCACTGACAGATTCTTTCCCTGAGGCCAGCTGGCTCAGAAGGAAGCAACAACAGTGATGCTCTAGGGCTTCAACACGGACAATCATGTAAGAGAGAGGCGAAAAAGACCTAGCAGGTCAGCAAGTTCATTTATCTGCCAATGCAGGGAAAGATTTATGTGCTAAGAGTATAACCAGCACACCAACACTTGAAGACTTATATTTTCAAATCAAACCTTAGTGATCAGCTCGGACATTTGGATAACTGAGGCATCTGGGCTAGATTGATTCAGATCACTAAGGTCTGACTCATCGCAATATGGAAATAACCACCACCTCCAAATTAATATAGCAATTAGGCACTGCCAATACACTTTGCTTAGTTCAGAAAGAACTTACCCTCCAAAGCTGAAGATCCTTAAGAAACTTAAGTGGAGAGATCTTTTTTCAACAAAACAGAAAGTAAACAAAAGACAGAACACATTCAGAAGTATCTAGGATAGTATACTGCTAATATCACTACAAAGACTTGATATTTATGCTCATATAATGCTACTGCCAAGCACTTTTTTGCTCAGATTATAAAGACCTCTACATGGTTTTGCCTCTAATGCCTAGGAATAGATTGAGCTATTTTCACTGCAACATAGTATTTGTCACTCCTTCAAACAGACACAGGTTTCAGTCTTTCCTGGACTGTCTTGCCAGCCGCTGCTCTGCTAGTTCAGTCATCTTCTGCATCAAGTAATACTGTTCATAACACTACCGAGGTGCCTCAGTTATATATACTGAACTAGTTCTTCTGCCAGTATACTCTCCTTTGGCATTCAAAGAGGCAACTGATTTTAGGATTAAGGCACATATTAGAGTGCATGGTGCTGCTCCTGTGTTACACAGGCCATGCCTATAATGTGATACTTGGTACTGACAGACTACAATTCTGGCCCCTCAAATATGGGCAACTTCTGTTTTTCTTAGCCTAAGAGGCTACGTTGTTCTTCCTCTTTAACATGTGCTTTATCACCTGTTGTTCTACTGGAGAGTTACCGCCCTGCTGCTCCTAAGAACTGCCCATTGACACATTTACAATACTGCCATAACAGCGTTTCTCTGAACTTGCATCCCCTGTGCAAAAAGAACAGCCTCTTCTCACCAGTCCACCGTACCTCGGGAAAAAAAGAGATGTCAGATTCACAAAAAATGGTGTGTATTAGAAGCAACTCAACTTTTCTAGGAGCATCAAAGGGATACAATCATGAAACAGGGACAGTGGCAGTGTCAGATGTCAGGATCAGCAAAAGCTGTCAAACACTTTTTTTCTTTCTCAAAGAAGAAACATCAGCTGGTTACAGAGAAGCATTACTAACCAAGTAGATTATAAAATAAGCCAGCTTGCGATTCTGCCCTCTACTATCTCCAGATTCTGTGTTTTTCAGCAGAAAGGCTGATGCATCTGCAGCTGGATACACATGTAACGCGGGGAATTGTTAAGGAGAATTCTTAAAGCACAGATTCTTTGAAGGAGCACAAAGTGGTCTGTGCAAAGTAGTGCATTTAACAACACAGCAACAGGGAGATCTGCACAGAACTGAGCACTGGCAGTGTGCCTCCACCTTCAGGAACACTACCCAGGCTATACCACGCCTTCAGCACCTCAGCAAAAGGATGCCTTGGACCCAGCAGCTATGGAGCTAATGGACTTGAAAGATAAGGAAAAAATACAAAGATTCACTACCTATGCTACATTCCCCTCTACTGTTTATTGCATTCAGATCCCAGTGAGGCTGTAGAACAAGTCCCTGTCATTCTGTGAGCTGTGCCCTTCCTGCCGCTGATATTATTTGTTCGTAGGTTCCACATGAAGGGCTAGTTTACATATCTATTCCTGCTCCCACAGAAGAGAACAACATGCTATCTGCACATTAAGCTTTCCCTTTTCAAAAGTATAAAGACAGAAAAGGACATGATAAACACCATCCCTCCAGCAGGAAATGCTAGTGGTGAGAACAGAGCTAAATGGCAGCAGTACCCCTTCTAAAACTACAAGTCTGACCTTAAAAAAGAAAGTCAGTTTGCATTCATTGTTTTCAAAAGTGGTGTACCACACACCTAGGATAAAAATGCAAGCACTCTTTTGTAGAGCCACTGATCTTATCAAAAAGAAAATAATTTGTCATCATTCCTCATACTAAAATAAAAAAAATCATTTGCAGGTATTTCTTCACTACCCAGGGCTACCAGCTCTTTTTTGAGAAGTTCAGTATAACCTGAGACAAACCTGAAGAGTCCAATTGAATCAAGCCTCCTGTGTGCAGCATCTCCTAACGATGTAGAGTGGAATCACTATACATGTGTAGATCCACACACATATAAAATCAGCAAAACCTGCTGTCCATCTCTGTCTCTGTAAGGGCACTGCCTTTCAAACTTTATGAACTTCTATTTACTTGTTTTCCAGAAATTACTGAGCACTGCGAATTGGGTTCTCCCACTTCACCCAGATCATAAAGGAAGAGTGGTTCTCACTGCAACTTCTCACTTCTAAGCCCCTGTTGAGTGTACATGACAAGAAAAAATTAAAAGCTGCACTTTCTAGAAGCTATAGTGCCTTCATCTACAGAAACAAGCTGTGCTCAAAAACTGCTTAGCTTACATTATTTCCAAACCACCCACAAGCTCCATGGAATTTGATACAGCAGATATGCATAATACTTGCTGCACTTGAGACTGCTATAGGAGATATGTCTGCTGAATCAGCCTTCAAAAGCCAGACTAATCATAAGCCTTGGATAGCATGAAACTTTTCTCATGAGAGCACAACCAATTAAGTGTGCACAAGAAAGTCTGTTTCACTAATGGATCCAAGGTATAAGGCTTTGCAAATTCACCAGAAGATGATCCATGTGAGGACAGTGGAAGAACTTCAGGTAGGCAGGAACGGCAAATCAACTGACAGCAGAATAATCTTCTCACCTGGGCAAGGCACAGAGAGCAGCTGCTCCATCAACTACCCCACTGAACTCATTTCCCAGCAGTGGTTAGAGAAGCAGTTCTGCGAGTCAAAATTTTATAGGCATCAGCAGCAGAAGAAATCTGACTGTTCCTCTTTCAATAGCAAAACAAGCAGAAGGAGAATGGTACATAGCTACATTACTGAAATCAAGCATTTGAAAACCTGGATACCAGAGTATCCCTTTTGCCAACTTACAACAAACTACTTCACCCGCCCATATGCAAGCCCATATTCCAAAAGACTTGGTATGGTGGGAAACGTTACAAAGTCAGAAAACCAGACTGTGATCATTAACAAAGACCTTTCTGTAACTTCAGAGACTGTTTCTGCCAACACTCTTAGCATGCAATCAGCTAGCGGTAAAAATCAGCTTTTATCTCTAATATGCCAGTTATACTGTGTCTTAAGGCAAACATGCTTACCTGCCACAGCAGTTCCCAGTTCAACTACTCACTATGATCAAACCATTTGCTATCACACCAGTAAAGACAGATTTTATGTCACCTTCAGCCACCTAGAAGTAATGCATTTAAACAAGTGCATTAAAATTCAACCACTGGCTGAGGGTCAATCACCCTTTTTTTTTAGGCTACTAAGGGAGCCCAAACAACTCTGTACAGACGACTGGTTAACGCTGCCTAAGGTGCATTCCACCTCAAGTATATACACTTCACCAAATTCAGCTGCCTGAAAAGCTCTCCAACAGGAACACAAAAACTTTTCATCTTACAGGGTATGTTTTACATGCACAGCCAAACCCAATATAACACTTCTGTAACGTTTTGGGGAAAAACAGTGACAGCTGCATGTGTGCTTATTGATGTGACATGAGGCTGTAGCAAAAGAAATCGGAAAGTCTCCTAAACAATGTACCGATACAATTGGTCTCAATGGAAATTAACCATTCACTATTGTGTAAAAGACATAAGCATCTTCTGATACAGACCAAATGAAAACCACTACAGTTTTCTCTCCTCTAGACAAAAGCCAAGAGAAGTCAGAAACAATGGTGGATGTGCAAAAGCAAACAGTGGATTTGTACCTTTTTTGCTTCTTTCTGACGTATGAAGGAGCAGTGCAGAGTGGCTTCTCTCCATCCTACTTCTCCATCCTGTCAGTGCATACAGCCCAAGAAATCTTTTTATGTCTTCCCTCTCTGCTTGCAAAGAGCAAGTTACAAGATTACTTTCATTTTTTGTCTCCTTATAGATACACTGAAATAGATGGCTTCCCAGCATGGCCCTGTTTATTCTAGTAAATTATTCAACTTATTCTGTGTGGGGCAAATTAATTTCTACAGCAATTCAGCTGCTACTCAATCTACAGCATATATACTTGCTGGAACAGATGAATTCTGCCATGCAACATCATCTCTGGGTTTCTTCAGCATTTCCACTTTTATTCAGATAAAACTACTCTTGTCCCTTTGACTCCCCCATTCCCTGCCACAACTGATGTTTCTTGGACATAATACAGTGCTTGTTCTTGGGAGTAAAAAAATTTCCAAAAGGTTAATAAATTCTGTGAATCTAAAAACCACTTTACATTGTGGTTTCGAGATCTTCTCCACTTGATTTGCTCATACCTAATTTTCACAGATATTCATTCTTGTAACTTCCAAACACATGGGTTGCAATACATCAAATCCTAAAAGAGAAGGGATTTGAATGGAACTATTCTAAAAGCAGTAAATAAAAAATGAGGTCCAATCTGCAACGCTCTGTCACTGTCATTTAGCCACATGGGATCTACTCATTTGTACACGTAACCAACTGCTTAACTGCCTGCACTGACCTCCTGAGTGGTAAACAGTTACCCAAATGTCACCAAGTTATCTGCTGTCAAACACACGACAATATTTTCACCCTTTTTTAGTATGAGAAAGTCCCAAACTGAACTTGGTTCTTTGTGTAACACTATATTGTTAGATTCATAATGCAGAGAGTTCACCTGATACAAACATGAACAAAAGCAAGATCTTTGTCCCTAATCAGGAAAAAAAAAAAAAAAGAATGCTGCATGCCGACAGGTTTTTTGTATATATCAGATTGGCATTGCAGTTTATTTGTTTACAAAATCTGAAATAGAATCAAATACATTGACTTTCTTACCTTGTTACTTGTTTGTATACAAAAACTTTTGGAAAAGTCAGAATGGTTTTATGTTTTGCAACATAGTTTATGACCCGAGATGAACTTCTAGTGTCTGATTTAATAGAGACTGCTTTCTTGGGAACCAGATAGAATTTCTTCAGTACACAATTGTTTGCATATATAAGGCACCTTCTGTAAAGTTAGACACATTGTTTTAAAAGAACATGGAAGTGTAAGTTCAAGTTGCAAAGGGATACACTACATTAAAATCACACTGTTTGTGGAACGCTCTCGCTTATTGCTTTGAAGCAAAAGTACATTGTATAACCACAAACAAATCATTATTGCGGTCACTGAAGTAATACTTTTCTGGAGTACGAAGACCTCAAGCAGTTATTTCACCTGTGGTCCTATGACATCTCTCCAACTCCACTCGCCTTACTGAGGCATTCATTATATTGGTACAAGTCTTAGTCATACTATTGGTAAAAGCAGGCGCTGACTTAGTCACACGGCTTTCTCACAACTCTCTTTATCAGGTGTCTCTTCTAGAAGAGGCTTGTGCAGCTATGACACATTCCCCAAGCAACCCCATTTATGTCAAAGAGAAAACGACTGCTGTAGGAGGCAGCAGGTCCTCAGGAGAACAGGTCTCTGCCCCATCTGTTTTCACAGCAGGATCAGTACATTAGTACATACAGAGATTAGAGACGACTGTTTCAATGTCTCCTTGCACCTACCCACCTGCCTGCACTCATCTATCATATAGATCTTCTATTATATTTGCAGAGTAAGCTCTATCAGGCAGATACTATCTTTCATTTGGCATTTGTACATAGCCTATTTTAACAGAGTGCCCATGTATGACTGGGGCTGCTGCTGCAACAATGAAGAAAGGAATACTGCTAAGCAGAGTTGTGTTAGATACGGTCTTGGCTTGCCATGACTCATCCAGAACCTCATATTGCCCTTACTTTAAACCAGTCACAAGCTGTTCTCCCAGTTAGGTAAAAATGACAGCAGCTCTGCCACACATGGTGTTTCATCCACTCCATCCACTTCTATGTTATTAAATTCCTTCCAGTCCTTGAGGGTTCCTGAGAGGATCTGCCATACCACCACATCATTTACCCTTCCCATGCCCACAGCATCATTTTTTCCTTTGGTTTTGTAAGTTCTCCTCCAAATTCTCTCTCTTGATTGCTCATGTCAAAGACTGCAATATTTCCTTTTACTACTTCTAATGCAATATTTGAGACCTTTTTCCTGTAAGTAGTTCAGTACTTAAGTAACACGATAAACAACTAGCACCAAGTTGTGATTAGGGTGACTGCTTCAGTTTGGCTACAAATTGTGTACGCAGCTATGACCTGCAGAAAGCACTTTTTGCCCTGTTACTTTGCTCTTCCATCTACACCCTTGTTCATCTCTTTTACCAGTTACATCGCACCCAGTAGATTCTAAGATTTTGAAAGACGAGATGCTGCAAATGAGAGACTTAGGGTAGCTGCGGTTAGTAAAGTGTCAGCATCCTGAGAGCATCCCCCTCCTGGAGGTTTGGCTGCCTGGGCTCAGAGCCAACTTAGACACAGTACAGCTGAGGGCTGGCCCCTTCCTGCTGGAGAGAAAGGCACCCAGACAGCACTGCTCGGATGCCTCAGCCAGGACTGACCCTCTTCCTGTAAGAGCTGCTTTAAGCTGACGCTCTGCTGCTTGGTCCCATCCGCCCCTGAGCTACAGCCCCAGCCACATCACTGTACCTGTGGGCCATGGGTCCCATCGATCCTGACCCAGACCCTGACCCAAAGACCAACCTCCCAACTTGACCTTGCACTTACCTCATCACCATGGACTGCCTGGCAATGGGAACACTGGGCTATCATCAGCTGCCCTGCTCCCTTGCTGGGACTGGCAGGATAGGCCCTGGCTGGCAAGGTCCTTGCCCTGCTGGCCATGTTACCCCTTCAGCTCCTTGTTCTTCAGCCCACAGGGAGCAGCCACACACTGACATACAGCTCCATGGCTCCCTGCCTTGTTAGGTCTCCTAAGCACTGCCACAATTGAAAAATTGGTAATGCTAGTATTTTGGGGGACTCCAAACTGCAGCTCCTCCTGTTACTGACAACACTAACTCTAAATTCTTAAATAGAAGTGCAACATTCAAATTGTTCTGCTATGTGACATCTATCATTAGGGCAATTCAATTTAAATTCCATTCCTGCCACCAATTTCTTCCTTGAGGGAGAAGACACTTTTTGCATTCTCGTACTTGAGGGGTGATATCACTGACGGAAAGCCAGCTCTAATTTATCCTTTATCTATCTCCACCTTAAATCCTTTGTCAGTGTCCTTTCCCTTCCTTCTTATGCCCTTCTACATACCATCTTAGTGCCTAACACAAACCAGTCCCATACACTCTCGTATTTTGCTCTAGGTTACATATCTGAACCTATCGAAATGCAACAATGCAGGCATTGTATAAGATGTATTTCAATATTTTCCAAAAAATAACAGAATTCACCAGTTTCCATGTTTTTAATACACTTCTCTCCACAGGGACAGCATGACTCACTCTCCCGGTGGGAAAATCACTCCTGCTGCTGGACACTAGCAGCAGTTCTGGCATCTAACACTAGTAGCATTATCAATTTATGACTTTAGAAGCACTACCAGCATCTAGTAGTAGTGTCTCTAACATTACAGATGGCCCATTTGTCCGTTTTTTCCACAGGGCCCTCCATGTCTTTTCTTACATCCTTGTGTTTCATGAGGGCAGTTATCTTCTCTCACGTAACACAGCTTTCAAAAGACTCTCTTCAGCTACAATTCCCACAGTAAACAAGCTAAACCAATATAGAAAGCCTATTAAACTGTCTGTTCTTCCCCCACCACCCCCCCATGAAGATATGCAGCTACCTCCCCTCTGAGTAAGGGGTCTCAAATGAGCAAGTCATGGTAACTTTCTTTCTCCACCTCCTAGCTCTGCAGTATACTACACAAATCATGCACATACCAATAACACTGCAAGGTCCTCTAGGCACTGACTCTTCCTTTCTGAACTGTGAGATGCCAAGGGAGGATAAAAAAAAGAAAAGTTATGAAGGCTACGAAAAAATGAAAGGCTTCAGATCCCAGAACAACCGCATCAGCAACAGCACAAATGAGAAACACTCTGCGCTCTCGTCTGCATCATAAGACAAGAGATAGAGCATGGTGGATCAAAACAGCACCTCTGCTCCAGCCTCATGGCTGCCAGCGTTCCCCCACGTCACCACTTCAGAAATCAAATCAAGGTGTAGGAGAAAGATAGGAAGTCGGCGATGGAAGCACCCTCCTTTTGGGTGAGATGCACCCTCCTTTTGGAGGAAGCACGCTCCTTTTGCCTAGTGACAGCTAGGCAAACAAAGTGTTTCCTATGTAACACAGTTTTGTGCGACTGCAGGCATCCTTACGTCTTGTCTCTCTTTTGTCCTTACACAAGAAGCCACACCATAAGGCTAAGCCAGGTAACTTCCAATCTCAACAATATTCCAACCAATAAGGGACAGATTTTGATTTAGAGTCTGAAAACCTAAAAAAAAAAAAAAAAAAACAAAAAAAAAAAAACCACCAAAACCAACAACAAAAAAACGCAGTATTTCATACAAATAGCTCCACCACCACCCGGAAGTGAAGGAACTCTTAGTACACGCAGTGGGGTAGGTCCCAACAGAAGTCAGCCACCTCCATCTACATCAACTGTACTCTGGCCTAACCACCAAATTGAAACTCATTACAACCTATCTACTGGTTCTGCTAGCTTAAAACAAACTATTTTACTTTTTCACTCTCTAATAATTGTGACCTTTATTTCAAAAGATGTTACTGAATGAGAAACATTGTAATTATTCTTAATTTTACTCGAAATATTTACAATTACTGCTCTCCTTAAAAACAGTATTTAGTACAGCATTTAATGGAAAAACTATAAAACCACCTACTCACAAAAAAGTGTGTATGTTCTATAGACTGGTCAACAGATTTAACTCAGCTATGTTTTATGATTGTTTTTACTTCAAGATTTGTGTATATATGTGGAAATTACTGATGAAAGAATTGCATTTATGTTGCACTGAAGTGTAAGTCATGCTGTGATAAAAATGTGTATTTATTTACACATCAGAGAACTAGAATAATTGGCTATTACATGGGGGATGTT
Source organism: Fulmarus glacialis (assembly GCF_000690835.1). Taxonomy (NCBI): domain Eukaryota; kingdom Metazoa; phylum Chordata; class Aves; order Procellariiformes; family Procellariidae; genus Fulmarus; species Fulmarus glacialis. The sequence continues at coordinate 18,839 of NW_009233750.1, read as the reverse complement.
AGATTTATGATTTTCTTATTTATTAATTTACTTGTTTGGGTTCTTTTAACATAAGTCCTTGACTTAAAAGCGATTATATTAGTAAAGTACAACGCCTAGTAAAACAACAGTCTAGATCTCACTAATATGCTTTAAAAACATAAAATTTACTGAGTTAAGTGGGCTTGCAAGTGTATTTTAAATAATTTTCATTTAATTTTTAATTTCTTCAGGTAAATGGAACCAAACTTTAGGCACCTTAAAGAAGCCTAGACTTTCTGAAAGTACCACATCTCTACCCACTGCGAATCAGGCCCTTCAGTGAATCTCAAGGTGGGGGAGAAGCATAATAAAGGCACCAAAATTGACAGACATTTTGAAAATGCTGTCCACCATTTTAAAGGTGCAGAGGAGAAAAAAAAAAAAAAAAAAAAACCACAACCAAAGTTATTAACTATCCCTTCATTAGCGCTGGCTGAGAGCTTCTCAACTTCCCTATAGATATCTATATGGAAAATGCAGATAAAGATAATGCTTCATATTTCTAATATTTTTTCATACAAAGTAAATGGGGTTAAATATTCTCAACTGATTTAAACAAAGAGATATGATGCAATATGTAGACTGCTTGCGGCTGGAGTCAAGAGTCAACTCTGACATCAAGAGATGTATAGTTCTGGTTTTGCCAACAAAATCTCCTATGCCACCTTTTGTATGTGTCACTCTACATTTTTTTCTTAAACATTCCTAAAGGGAAGAGACAATTAGAAACGGAGGAACAGGAGGAAGTGTAATCCTACAAACCCTGGGTTGTCCTTTCATTTTTGAAAAAGGTAATATAGTCTGTTTCTGAGGTTCATGATAAAAATATTGTCCTGCCTTCATATTTGCAGTGGATTTGCTGACAGAGAAACGTGTCTGGTTTTTAAATAATGAAAATATCTTAAACATGTTCCTACCATTGAAAATCACTTCTTGCAGGAGCCATTGTCAAAATCTACCCACATATCAAGTGCTAGATGTAATAAGAGGGGGGAAAAAAGGACATAAAAACACTAGCTATTCTAGAAATAATAAACAGAAAGATTCTAAGTCTTTTAAACTGAGGCGCATTTACTTATGTTAATCCAAAATGTTCACTCTGTAAACAAGATAGTAAACTGAAAAATATGGAAGCATGAGATTTCTGGAATTAAAAAAGAATTGTAACATTAACATCAGGAGTAAACTCTTGTCTGCCAGGCTAACTCAGGAAACACTACATCTCTCCACAATACTTGATATATACACCTATTTAAAAGGGGGTCTGGCCCAAAAGACACAGAGTAAAAGCGTGAAAATATGTATGGAAAAAGTTGACAGACGTAAAGCAACTGAAGCTGAAAACATCAGCATCACATACGGATGATCTGATAAAGCAGCAGAGAAGGTAGGCAGAGCAAGGCTAAATTATGAAGGTGCAAACATGCATTTGCAGGCCAAAGTTTGAGGAAAAAGTGGGAAAAGGACCCAGCTTTATCTTTGGTCAGTTTTAATTACAAAGGGGGGTTCCTCAGTTGTAAAGTGTATTTTGTAACAGATCAGGTGGATTCATGCAGAAGAAAACAGGCAATCCTGGCAAAGAAAATATGACAGAACTAAACCAAATCACTGATTTGCCAAGGGCAGAGAACATATCAACTTCTACGATTTATTAAGTCTCATGATGTTAGAGCCTGCCCTGATCCAGAAGCCAAGAAATTATGCGATATGTCTTTTCTTACTTCAATTTCTAACATTCCTGATCGCATAGAAAAGTGAAAAAAGCAAACCCAACAGACTAAAATCCTGAAAGCAAATAAAAAGGTCCTCAAAAATCATTAGAGGCATCATGATTTTAAGCAAGCTGATTTTAAAGCTCTGGCACAGAATTATTATAAGCCAACCATCAGCAATGGTTCATCCTCTTTCTGAATGAATCATGGCTATTTATGAAGACACTGAAAGCTGTTTTGAATAACAGGAAAAAGAGCCAACAGTGAGGGAGACACAAAAGACCCATCCACCAATGAATCATTTGAAGGTATCCCCAATGCACGTAATTACCATCCCCATTAAGCAACAGTCATTGCAATTAAGTATTGTTTGGCTTAAATCAGTTACCTGGAATGTCTTCTGATCAGGCCTGTTCCAATTAAGTGGCACTTACTTATTATCTTAATCATGCAGTATCAGTTCAAAACAGCATAATACAGCTTTACCTTGAAAGCAATCAGCCTAACATTTGGCAACCAAAAGCAATAGCCCTTGAGTTTCCAAATGAAAGAAAACTGATAAATAAGTATAAAGCATCATTACATTGTCTTCTCTTATTTGCTTTTATTTTTACAATTCTACTCACATAATTCTTAAAGCTGCTACCAGTTGAAGAAGATCTGTTTAAAAACAAAAAAAGAGATTAAACGCATACTAAATGCTACACATTGTGCTACCCCTTAACGGAAGAAACAGCCGAACAGTGCTTAAAACTTTCATTAGAGTTTCATCTGTAAAAATGGAAATTTTTGCACTCTCTCTCCTGCCACACAACTAGCTATACATGTCTCAGTTTTAAACATGTTTTGCCACAGTCAAAGTTAACTTTGAGTTAGATGGTTTTATGATGCATACTTCTTCTGTTTCAGAGTATTAAGTATTTTTGGCTCATTTGAAACCAGTACTTTGCAGTACAAAAATAGTCACACCTCTTACGTTAAGAATTTAATTAAGGGACATGTATGAAACTTATTTTAGAAAATGTTATGTGGATGGAATTTTTACTGCTTGGCAGTAGAGTATTTAGGGTTTTCAGACAGACAAATACATCTAATTAACATAAAATTAGGCATTCCAATGTGTACATTTATTTTGGTTTTAAGTTAGATTGGGAAAAAAAAAAAAAGGAAAAAAAAAAATCACACCTGTGAACAATCCTTTTTCCTTCAGGTAATATAAGTCCTAAACTTTTCAACCTGAACTTCAGGTATCATCTTTTAAGTCTGTCTTGACAGAGATTTCTTAAGTCTTCTCCTAAGAATAAAATTTTCAGAATCCACCTCATTTCATGTTCAGTTGCTACTTACATCAGTTTAAAAGTACACATATACTATATAGGGAATGCAATGCTGAACAGAGATATCCAAAATAGCCTTCCATCTGGATAGCAGACAAAATGAAGACACACTGACATGCTTGCCTACCTGTAGTAACTCATCCACTAGAAGACTGAAGTGCCACCTAGCTCTCTTGCCTTTGTTATGTGAGCTAGTTAATTTTAAACTATCTCAAATATTCCTACACAGCACTACGTATTTCAGGAGAGCTTACCTAAAGTCTCACTGAAAGGCTCCTTGCTTCTCACACCCACGTGCCTTCAGAAAATAAGACTCAGCACCTTTGAAAAATGTTACCCTAAGTCCTCTGGACTCAGCTCCAAATACAGTCATCACTGCCAAATCAAAACTCTCGGTGGTCACTGACAGTTTACAGGGAATTATTTCAGGCTGTATTTTATCTCACGTAAGTTTAGCACAGATATCATGACAGGCCTGTTCTAGTCTTCAATCTCAGCTTATAAAAATCTGCAAGCACAATACACATCATCAAATCTTATTTTCTAGGGGAACACATGGGCTTTAAGGCTCAAGAGCCTGCATAAGGTTCGGAGCCCTGCACTGTGAAACTACATAAAAGACTGAGCATGCTAGGCTTATTTTTAAAAACTTATACAGCAGGCTTTCGAAGTCCTGCCTGTGATTAACAAACATCATAAGAATACATTATTAAAAAGAGAGAGACATCAGTTACAGTAATCAATTTCTGTGACTACTGGTAATTCTCTGCATAATCCAGCCTAGCAAGGTTTCCATACAGCTTTCCCTGTGATGTGGTTGCAAGCTGTCTTCACGCTTTAAACACTAGAGACACGCATGTCAAGAGACATTGATTCTTGTTGTTTAAGATTTGGTTGCTCAAAAAGCCCAAAAATTCAGTAAACGCTAAACAATTAGCCACTGAAAGTCAGCCCTATTTAAGATGTCTGAAGCTGAGACATCTTCAAAAACCTGGACACTCAAAATCATTACTTCCTTGAAGGGGGGATGGGGGAAAAAATAAAAATCACATCCTCAATACACACCTACAGAAAAGTGCATTCATTTACCTATAGCTCTTCAGTGAGGACAAATCCAGACCTATTGAAAACGAGAAGCTCCCACTGTTTTCACCTCGAATCTTTCCTAGAAAAGGCACTTAATTCTTAATTACTTAGTACCTCTCCCTATTTAGTGCTTTTACAGCAAATGTAGGCTGAATTCAGTCTCTTGAGGCTGCAGCTGACCCAGGCTACAACCCCCACAGACCTCTAGTTGCTCATCATCACTTCCTGATGATCACCAGCATGACAGCACATCAGTACTGCACTGTACTGTACCCAAGTTCTTTCAAAATAAAGGCAGGTTTGCTTGTGGTTGTTAAGATTCGTAAGAACAGAGTTTTTTCAGTGTTTATATTAATTTAGGTCCTTTTGAAAGAATCAGGTTAGGGAGCAATTGCGGGTGCACTCAAGCTTGCAAATTTGGATGGAGGGCCTTCTGTCACAAAGGCCACACTAACACAATGGGGCAGTACAGGTGAACAACTGGCATGGTAACTTCCTTAGCACATCTGACTGCAGACTTACACCATACTGAAACCACCATGGGCCATCGCTGATGCTAAAATACATGGATTCGCCTTTTCCTTGCTTGCTTGCTCTTGAACCTGCACTGCCCCTCCTTTGTGCCATGGCCAATGTTTGTGTAGCTATAAGGTGAGCCACGTGCTAGAGGTGAATGAACTTGAACGTGGAACACTTGCACCAGCATAAATGCAGGAGGCAAGATGGAAGACGGGGCCACCAGGGCCATCTCTTTCAGAAGCAGTCCTGGCTGAAGGAGTTTAAAGAGAATGAACTATAGCATATCAGAGAAGTAACACATCCAGCTCATTTTCAGATATACAGTAATAAATTCAGCCCTGACACAAACCGACTTCTGCAAAATTGAATCAGGAGTTAGTATATTTAATTTCTTTTTTTTCCTTTTTGCATTAAACTAAGGAGCCAAGAATATCCTAAAGCTTTATTTTGTGGTGGGGGGGGAGGGTGTCCCCTGTCTAGACCAATTCTGAGTACATTCCTAGGTATTCAAATCCTATCTAGAAAAAGATGGAAGTATTTTAAAGCTATCCAGGGAGCATACAACATGCTGGCACACGGGCACACTAATATTATGCATCATGCATAAAGTCTTGCTCCCACATGATGCTTTTATGACTGTCTCTTTGGTGCAGGCACTGGAAGTGTAACCACATGAAAACCCAGGTACAGTCTCTACTGATCCAAAGGTATTAAAAAATGCTCATTTACACACTATGAATGTGAAAGTTCCTGCTCCTCCCAGGAAACGTCTATTAAGTAACATATTGCTACATATATGTATAACTTAAATAGAGGACTGGCATCTCATCACTAAAAATATCCAGTAATTTTAACTCAAATATCGTTGAACCACTTGTTCAGTAATTATGCGCCTGTAGAAGACTTTCTGCAAGGCAGCTGATTTATTACAGCACGACTTTCAGACTCAAAAGTTAAGAAGATACTATATAAGAGTATATTAAGTGCATTAAAAGGGGGCTAGGAGAGATATTACAAAATACAATGAGAAATTAGCATAGATGTTTCTCCTGGGTTTCAGCAAGGATTGCTGCCAGGCTTCACATTAGTCGACATTTCATCAGATAAAATGATGATAAAATTAGTAGACAGAAATAAGATTGGCAAAAAGTCATAAAGATGAAAAGAGGCTCTTTTAACAAAGTATGTTTGGATAAAACAAAGTACTAAGGTGCAAACCAATGAAAAGAAAACGTAACATATGTACAGAACGGTAGACTATATTCTGGATAATCATGACTCAGTTAAGACAGCAAGTATTGAAGTGCACAAGTTACTCAATGTGAACTCTCATTGTCATACTGCAGCAAAAAAGAATTAATTTGAACCTTGAATGTAATGAAGAGAAGCAGGTAAGTGAATTCTTCTCTGTAGTACAGACAGCATTGGAGAGACCAATACTGAAATATTGTCTCATGCTTCTGGCATCCGACTTTTCTAAAAGAAAATGAAAAAATTGGAAGGAAAACAGGAAAGTTATGCAAACGTACTTGAAGTCTGCAAAAAATGTCCTCCAGTAAGAGTCTTAAAGAGTCTGATTAGCTTAACAAAAAGAAGACACTGAGGTGTCTTGAGTAAAAGCATTTTTCAGAGGGAGAAACAAAGATACTGAAGGGCTTCCCAACCTACCAGGTCAAGTCATAAAGAGAACCTCTGCCTAGAAAATGAATTCTGAACAACTCTAATGAAAAACAGGGCTTTCTAAAGAAAGCAAACAATGAGAATGATTAACCAGTACAATAAGTATCAAAAGCTTTACTGAATACTTGATGCCTTCCTTCAGATAAATACTTAAATTTTGGAAAATATTTTGATCAAATAAAATTCAAACACTAACCACAGTTTTCAATGCAATAGAAAGATAACTGGATAATAAGTAATGGCTGAATCACCTGGTCAAACTCTGTGGGTAAATCTGTAGATTTACAAAATCGTACTATTCTCAACACCAAATCTCCTCCCTTTCCTCTGCACATGCAAATATGAAAAATGCAAGTTATAAATACCATCAGTTCTTAAGATGATTCTTGAAAACACATCTTTAATTTGCTGTATATTTTACTGCTGAGGACAAGACAACTGAAGAATTTATCACCTTAGCTACCTTGGTTATATCATTTCATTCAGTGTTATCTCCTTGTCTCCCACACAAGAGTCATGCTGTTATCAAAGTCTTTCTCACTAAACAATTATTTCCTTTTATGATTTCTTCTAGCTGGTCAAAGATAAGGGCTTACAGTGAGTTTGATTAGTGTGGCAAATAAATAAGAGTAATACTAGAGCAGACATAACTAAGCTGAAGTAATCAGCACTATTAATAACCTTTTGATTTCTAATCAAATACAGCTCTGACTTTTGCTGCCACTTTGCTTTACATCTTCTAAACTACAAAAGAATTAATATTTTTATAAAATATTTCTCAATATGCCAGCCCTTTTATTCTCGTTTGCTTTTTGTCTTATACTTAATAATTCTTCACTAAAAAAAAAAAACAATCACTCTTCTATTTAAAAAAACGGATCTACACTTTATACTGCCTTCCCTGGTGACAGGATTTAATTATACACCATAGTATGAAACTTTGCTTTTTTTTTTAATCTAATAACATTCCTGAAGACAGTAAAATCACATTTACTGATACCTGCATTAAAAAACCCAAAATTCTAGCTTGAGACATACAACTGGGGTAAGAAACAGTTCATACAGTTAATATCTGGCAAAATTATATCCAAAAATAGGAACCTAACATGGTAAGGCCTTAGAAACTTGTACTGCAGGTAGCACTGCCACATCCATTCTTCACCCTGGGCAACTACTAATCCAAAGGCAGATAGTTATTCTGCTTAAGTAGCAGGCAATGCCCCTTACAGAAAACACCCAAAACCACTACCCAGCTTCCTGTGCTTTTGAAATGGGAGAAGTACATAGAATCATAGAATCATAGAATCATTAAGGTTGGAAAAGACCTCTAAGATCATCAAGTCCAACCATTAACCCAACACCACCATGCCCACTAAACCATGTCCCTAAGCGCCTCATCTACATGTCTTTTAAATACTTCCAGGGATGGCGACTCCACCACTTCCCTGGGCAGCCTCTTCCAAGGCCTGACCACTCTTTCAGTAAAGACATTTTTCCTAATGTCCAGTCTAAACCTCCCCTGGCACAACTGGAGGCCATTTCCTCTCGTCCTATCACTAGTTACTTGGGAGAAGAGACCAACACCCACCTCACTACAACCTCCTTTCAGGTAGTTGTAGAGCGTGATGAGGTCTCCCCTCAGCCTCCTCTTCTCCAGGCTAAACAGCCCCAGTTCCCTCAGCCGCTCCTCATAAGACTTGTTCTCTAGACCCTTCACCAGCTTCGTTGCCCTTCTCTGGACACGCTCCAGCACCTCAGTGTCCTTCTTGGAGTGAGGGGCCCAAAACTGAACACAGTATTCGAGGTGCGGCCTCACCAGGGCCGAGTACAGGGGCACGATCACCTCCCTACTCCTGCTGGCCACACGATTTCTGATACATCATCTCATTCTCTGCAAATCCCAGACAGGCAACATACTCTTCCAAACACGCAAAGCTTTTAATCGAGACTCTCTGAGAAGGAATGCATCCAAAGCACCAAATATGTCCTACGGTTGACAGGATAGTTCAATCTGTTCATAGGAGAAGAAAAGTTCAGTGGTTTCATGGATACATATGCTTGTGATCCCCACAAGTATTTTTTTTTTTATAGTAGTCTCTCCACGATCTTTCCAAATACTCATTTTTTCCCATGGAAAAAAAATGCAAAATACATGTGTAAATCTTTTTTCTGTTTGCCGTGCTAGCTTACAGTTGTAGTAGTCTTAGAAAAGTAGAATGCTGCTCAGTGAGTTTAGAGTTCATTTAGACATGAAGGTTTAGTGATAATTCTAGAGACACTTCTGTACATCTGGTTTTTTTAGTGTGCAATACACTGTGCAGCCCTAGCATATGCACAACGTGCAACAAGAACCAACATCCTTGTTTCAGGATGCTCTAACGAAGAGCTTTCCATTTCTTATGACACTTACTTGCAACAAGACTAACAAAAATTAAACAAGTTGCTGCTGTGGTTTTTTTCCCATCCTTCGCCATTTATTTTATGTAACAATCAAGAACAAAAAAGAGTAAAAAAGAAATCACAAAACTAACAGAGTTTCTTCACACAAAAAGTTCCCTTTTCCATAACAACTGTATTGTGCCTACCAGCAGACTTAAAAATAGACAGACATCAATGTTAAAGGTACAAATCACTATGCTAAATACAAAAAGGAAAAGAATGTCTGAAACATGGCAAATATTTTCCAGAGTTTTCACCTAGAGAATTCCTTTCAAAGACAAAAGCCAAAGATGAAGAAAACAAAAAATTTAATGAGACCTGTGTGAAGTGTTGGCCCATACAGATTTGAGAAGACTATGAGCTGCCTTACAAAATGGCCAAATAACAATATTAATACACAATATGCACTAAGATAAACTAGCCACTTTAATTTGTCTCAACTTTATTAGTTATCAGTTCATTATTAATTTAAATAGTAGTATTTCTTTTTTTCATTTTTAACATCGTTTTAGGAGGTAATGAGGCAATGGGCAGGCTCCTTTTGTCACGGGTATGCCCAAAATTTTCCTTATAATGCTTTGTGTGTTGATAATCTGTCCAACTTCATGCTCATAAAAAAACTACTTCTTTTCTAAAGGCATCCTCTAACTCCATATTAAAAAAAAAAAAAAAAAAAAGAACCAATTCATAAACCTCCCCTAATTAACTTTACTTCCCAAAAAAGCCACACATCTGTTTTCACAGCTGGAAATGATTCAGCCATTGGTAACCAGAGAAAAGCTCCAGTGTGTTAAAATACTCTAGCCAAAAACTGGCACTCCAGCAAAGACGGATACTATGCCAGCACAATCTGAGCAGCTGTTAGGACAACCTTTATTTATACTGAAAGGGCATGAGATATCCTGATGCTATTACTACTAAACCATCAAATCTTATTGGAAAGACACCACTGGTTGAAAATGGACAATGCAAAAGCACCACACGCATTTTACCAATCAAGCAGATTGTAATTATGTGAGAACAGTGATGTACAATAATCCACTCTCTACCCACTTTTCTACAACAGATTCTGCAGGGCTCAGCTTCTGGGGAAAAAAAATCCTTTGTAAATTATTTTTAATACAACTGTTATTATGAGTGTCAGAAAAATCAATTAACAATGCTGCCCTAACTCTTTAGAAAAAAAGGACTTAGATAAATAGAAAAAGATTATGCTATTTCTTTTACAGCATTATTTTTATTCTGAAAGTGACATCAAAGAGCCACAACTCCCTCCCTTCCCCCCCCCCCTTCTTTTGGCTTTGACATCACACAAAGAGGAAAGTATTCCTTTCACTGTTTCTTGTATAGCTGGAGCATCCAAATTTCTGCACACTGTTATCACTTTCTATCCTTGAATATGAAATATTTTAATCCTCCAGCAATTAGCAGTCTTTTGCATGAAAATAAAAAAGGCTAGAAATGCAAACTTACTTTTGTTTTGTTAATTTATTTGGTCAGTAGTTCATTTACTCATTGTTTCACATGGCTTAAATATTTAAATGTGCATGGCCTACTTACAATCTTTTTTTTTTTTACCATTACACATTTTCAGCCATCTTTTTTTTCCTTTTTTAAACCTTGCTTATGATCCAAAAGGAGTTTCCGGTCTTTAAGTATCTTTCATGCATGGCTTTCTGTCACTGCACATAATTTTGCATTTTAATGCATTACCTATTCATTTCATCACAAGCTTTTTGCTTGGGAGAGGAAGAGGAATCATCTTTTATTTGCAAATCCATTTAACAAAGAAAGTGAGTGAACTGCCAATGAACAACACTGTAAACATTACCAGGTTTCCATGATCTCCTCATTGCTTTCTTGCTCCCACTGCCATAATTACCATCAATACTTCTAATATACTGGAAGTATGGCAAGTACTTGACAAACAAGAAGAAAGCAAAGTTCCCTGTCCTTAAGATATAGCTGTCCAAGGCCCCAATCCAACACACCACACACTCATTTTAAACCTGTAAGCAGTTCCCTTGACATCAAGTGTTTACAGTTGAGCAATTAAGTGGTCTGCTGGATCAAGGCCTAAGCAAACTATGAGCATATAGAGGTAGCAGACAGATATAATAAGCAGCTTCATGAATAAAAAGTCAAAAATTAGCAGATACATCAACTCTGCTAATACAATGTGCTGTTTGACTCAAGAAAAAAAATTGAAAACAAATGCTTGAAGTGAGATATCTTGTTGGAGTGAGTTTTTACAATCCAAATACACCTCTCATTGTAAATTGCTCAGTCCAGGGACCCCATGACAACTGTGGATACGTTTTATGAAGCCATGCACGCATTTCTAAAACCAAGTTCCAGCAGCCCTTCAGGAATCATTACCACAACAGACGACCATTCTAAGCTTCAGAAAGCCTCACTGCAAATATGCAGCGTCGTTAACATTCACCTCCTGCCCCAGTCCAAGACAGTTTGTTTAGAAAGTTTAAAAAAAAAAAAAACACAACAAAAAAAAACACCAAATAAACAGACTTTTAGTCAAAATGAGAAAACAAGTAAATTTTCACAACCAACAGCTGCCTCAAAAATAAAATTACGAGAAAGCTCCATCCTAAGCAATCTGCTCCATGGTCTCAAAAGAAGGCTCTAAGGCTTAATACAGCACCCTGAATTGCAAGTTATGCTATTCCCATTTTATCATTCTTCCCCCCCGCCCCCCGCCTCCCAATTACTTCACTTGTAATGTTTGTTAGAGTGGAGCAAATGAGAAAAGACATCATTAGGGTTTTTTTAATTATTAGAAGAATAAAAAGCTATTGTTTATCTGATCTACTGATCAAAGTATGGCAGCAGACACCAACCTAAAGAAACAAGCAACAGACAAATACAGTGAAATGCAGCAGTAAGGGTGATGACTGGGTTTTGGTCAGCTTGTTCCATAGTTTTCCAAGCACAAAATCCATTTTTAATAATTAGGCAACAGTGGCTTTCAAGAGACCAGGTAGATGAAAGCTTACATGATCTTCCTCAACAGGCTCATGACTTCACTAAGTAAAAAGGGAAAAAGTGTGGGGATAGCAAAAAAGTGCTGGTTACGAGAAGCAACCCAGCAAGCATCAAATCCAGCATCAGTCATAAACAGAAAGAGGTGGTGGTAACAGTAAACATGGAAAAGCTAAATTATGCAATGGCTTTAAAAGGACAACAAGAAGTCTAAAATATAAAGCACTAAATGAGGCGAAGTATGGACTCTGATTTGTATTTTTAAGTAAGGGTAAGACAGAAGGTGGGGGCAATCAAGACAATATGTTCAACTGGGGCTTATACTGCCTACAGAACGGATGGATGCAATGGGGTTACCAGAAAAGACTGTGAGAAAAAGGCTGGTGAATTCAGGTTGACAGGAGGTGATGTAGGCGGTGGCTTTATGGTCAGAGCTTTAGAGGATCAGAAACAAACATACATGCAAACCAGTATGTAGAAAATCACCAGCATTTAGACAGCCTCCTTGAAAGGAAGGGGTTGGAAATGATGCTTGCAGTACCTCCTTTAGTGATATAAGCAAGTCTCTGCAAGAGGAAGAGAATGAATGGGATTTTGAACTGTGTCTCACATTCATTTTGGCTGTGGATTGGTATTCTTCCAAGCATGAATAACTCTGTATAATACAAAAACATACTGTAGCAACTGACAGTGAGAACTTGTTTTGTGAAATTCAAACTAGTAAACTCATTAAAGTACAAGATATTACCTTCCCCTCTAGTGGAGACTTACAGCATTCACTCATTCAAGCAACTATAACAACGCCTCTTCCTCTTCTTTATCCTTCTAATACCCAGGACCTAGATAGTAAGTTCAAAAGTGGCAGAAAAATTCACATCACTTTCAGCAGGCTTTGGATACAACCTATAACACATATTCCTCATTCTTCTCTCCTCTACAATTTCAGTCTTGATCTACCAACTCCAGAATACTGTGAAGCTCTCTAATCATCATCATCATCAGTATGATTTGTGTCTCAGTGCTCCCCTTCTCGAACGTTTGTACAGGTGAATATACATGAGGAAAGCTTCACAAAAGGACTACAGAGGCAATCTGCAGTTTAAAAAATGCATATATTATGTGGCATGTGTTTTGTGAGAGGGGTGGTAAAATAGTCTATAAACAATTACTAAATTGTCAATGGAATTCAATAAATGTTGTTTTAAAAAAAAACCTAATTATTTGTTACAATAACCAGCTACTATTGCCATTTTGTACGTGAAGGTTTGTAAACTACTTCCATTTGAGAAGTAATTGATTCCATTTTTATCATTTGCTCAAGTTTATGTGGTTGTTCACATCCAAAGAGATGATAACATCTATTTGCAGCAAATTATACATTATAATTCCTCATTCAAAAGCTGTAATGGAAAACAAAATGCTAATTTATGCTGTAAACGGAAGTACAGAATCATAATCACTCATTGTTAACATTAGGAACTAAATTGCCCTTGCAAATAATAAAATGGGTTAAAAATGTGGAGGGCTTTTGTGAGCCAAAGTACCAGTGCCTCTTACTCACTCATGTGTTATATTACAAGTGATCAAACGAACCTTTTCTCTTCATGCCAACACAAACTACCCCTTTTTCAGGGAAACAATAATGGTCTTATGATTGCGACGTAAGGATGCATGTCAGGTGACCGCTCTACCCATGAGTCTCCAACCAGCTTCCAACTATGGGCTTTCATGTGCTCCCTGCGAGGTAAACTGAACTATGTGCAGAAGCTGTCTATGCAAGCGAGTGATATAGAACTGTAAGACTGGAAGAGCCAGACAGCTGGCACTGAGGATCTGACATCTACACTATACGCTTCGCACTATACGCACTTCAGGGTGTGGTTTGTTTGAGTATTTAACTTCATCGTAGCTCTGGTCTCATCTCATTAGTTGAATGCCAATTTGTAGCTCAAATGCACTAGGGAACACATCTCCCAGTTCAGTTCCATCCAAAAGGAATTCCATTCATTTGCAACAAGATCAATCTACAACGCTAACCAAAGCACAGCAGAGTTGAGATGAACGCAGCACACTGCTGCTCCCACGAAAAGTGCTAGTGTAGACACTCCTCTCGTCATTTCAGGTCCCAGTGAGTTCATATGGAACCAAGAGTGCCCAATTTCTCCTTCCAAAATTAGGACCACAGTGTCACAAGACAGAGCAAGGCTCACTCTGCTATTAGTCTCTCTTCACCTTAATTTTACCTTTAGAGTAGAGGCAATAACACACAGCTACTTAGCAGAAAGGGAATCTCAAATGCCACTTGTAGACAACAGAGTCTAAGACTAAAAATATGGTAAAAGTATTGGTTCTCCACCCTTTTTAGTAATTGTACAGTCCTATAGGTTTCAAATGTACAAGGAGATCTGTTCATACAGCAAACAGACACATCAGAGGAAATTAAAAAAACACCAACACATTAGGACTGTGCACCTGCTCTTCCACATTTCATTAAGCCTCTACACCTAAATGTACGTCAGGTTCTCTCCTATGTGCATCCGCTGCACTGGTATCCCTCAGTGATACCTTCTGGTCATGGCGAGACAAACTGGATCGCCAGCATCCACACTGCCTCAGGAAAAAACATTAAAAAACCCATTAACTTTTGGTAAATCAGATCAGATTATTATAATCTAAATGATAAATGCCAGATAGTATGTTCAAAAACATGTATATATTTGTAAACAAGTCTCTCCTAGCTTACATTATATACCTCTTATCCCTGTAAAACAGTTTATTTGCCAGCCTTTTTCAGTTATTAGTATTTTAAAAATACAATTATGTTGTCAAAAATTGAAAATTGCCTTTTAGGTGACCAAAAGAAAGTTCCATTGCTTCATGTAGTAAATCATTTTGCTGCTGCCCTTTTATATTTAATACCCTTCTGCAGTACACATTTATCTCTACCCTAGCAAAGTGTACTCATTGATTTCCTATGGTCTCTCTGGAAGAAGGTTCTGCTTCCCTGATGATGAGTACAAAGGGTGGATGACCCCATTCTCATTCCAATGCAAACCCTGCACTTTTACATTTCTGCTTAGACCACACAAACATTTGACCAGCTAAGAACTCCCTGCCCTCTTCCTACAGAACACTTTGCTAGAACAACTGACATTTCCTCCTAAACACAACTGTGTTTTTAAAAATCCTGTCTTACGTATAAAGCACTACAATGCATTAGTTCATCACAGCCATAACTGTAACTTACAATTTGCACATAAGCTTTTCTTCTAAACTAAGATACAAAAATAACATCTTGCCCATTTTCTGCATGTGCTTTAAACTCACATTATTGTGCTCTATTGTACCACTGTTTAGCTGTTTTGCTCTAGGGCATGAGGAAATGGTTTGGACCCAGTTTAAACTGTGGGTTTTTTTGCCAGATGAGACTGCCATCAGAACACGCTGTTTTTTCACCCAGACTGTTTATTAAACAACAACCAGAATAACAATACAGAAAGTGAACAGAAAATATGTTTTGAAATCTACTCTCTAAGTGCTATGCCATGGCACTGACAACCCTTGAAAACAAATGGTAGCCTTCACTACTGGTCACTGAAACTTTTCAAAGTTACTGTGTTGAATGACCAATTAAGGCATTAATCTCTGAAAGAAAGAGAATCACGTTTAACAACTTTTTTTTAAAGTCTATTACCTGTTTTATTAAACTACATCTTCTCATTATCCTATTGTTTATCTTTTGCTGGGATGCCAAGAAAACACTTCTTTTCAGTTTCATTTTCATTTTTACAGTGTTCCATTTTCCCAGCTTTGTGCACCAGCATACAACACCCCCTGGATATAGAAAAGTCAGGAAAATTTCAAATCCAGGATTAACTTTTTTTTTTTAATTACTAAGTCTTTTTTGTTAGTACTAAACCAGGATTGCTACTTTTTCTTAACTAATTTAGTTTTGACAGCGTCCTTTTAATTTGCAGAGATGTTACAGGCTTTGCTAAAATGTAACGGAAGTTGATGGTTTTATTCCATTGGTTTTCACAGCCAAATAATGTACAACTATCTACTGAGTCTTTTTCCATCAAAGAAAAAGGTCTACAAAAATCATAAAGTGCACTGCCCAATCTTGTGCAGAGATTGATATAGTATCTCTCATTCAACATCCTCATACACATATATACTTAGTATATGCTATACATGTGCAGTGCATTAACACAGACTCATCTAACATATTTCCAAACCTGCACAGACTCCGAGTTCTACTGTTCAAATAAAAAAAAAGCACAACCAAAAAAAAAATTCAGAAACCGTGGGAACAAAAATAAGTCAAAAAGTCTCACTGCCTATGGCCATTGGACCTACTATAGTTAAAAAGAAGAAAATGCATAAAAGCAATATACTACATTCAGTCCAGCACTCCAAAAATACTGGCAAAAAGCTCTGATTGCATTGGGGTACTTCTGTCCCTGCATAGGTAAAGACGAAGAGCCAAGCCACGAAGCTGGCTCTTAGCTTAATCTTTCACTGACTTACTTATATCCACAGAATACATTCTGTGAAAGTATGTTGTATAAAGTACTTCCATGTTTGAAATCACAGGACAAAGAGATGGTGCCAGGTAACAAGCCCTCAGCTTGAGTGTTGCAGGGAAAAATCTCTGAAATAATGGCAGTAACCAGGCAGCATACTCTCACTTTACTTCTATACTGCAGGGATTTTCCTGAGGTCGAATTAAAATAGCTATCTAGATTTATGCCTTAGTCATAGGATTTCATTCATGAACTACATTTCAAATTATTTTCAAGCACTTCCCAACCATATAGATTAGTAACACAACAACGTATCCGGTTCTGGACTGGAGAGTGAAAAATAATTAATACAAATAATGCTGCCAGTTCAGCATGGACAGGTTATGCCCAAGAATATTACTGCTCTTGCAAGGCTGAATACCCCCTTTGCACTACTTAGAAATAGCTGTTCTTTCCTCATGACTACTAATTAAGAAATAGATGTAAAGAGAATTTCAGTAAGCCAGAAGATACACTCAGGAATTTTCCTGCAAACACATATTCACAAGATAAAGAACCAGAAGTAGAATGTTTATTGACAGTCTAAAAATGCAGATCACAAAATGAATCAACAGGAAATCTGCTGGATATTGCTTCGTTTCAGGTCTACAGACATTGGCAAGACAACGCAGGTAAGTTCATGCAACCACAATTCATAGTTCTCAGGATTTAAGTCTATAAGTTGTCTAGTCTAGAATTTAGCATAATAGTTAAGTCCCTCTACTAAAATAACTGTAAAAAAAAGATGGTAAACTTGGGGAGAACAGTGAATCTTTTTGGAGTTCTCCTTAGCAATGCAAAGTCTTATTTATAACTATTATAGACCCTTATTTTCTGGAAGACTGTCTCAGAAATGGATTCAAAACAGACTTCATAAAGTTTCTAGACATAATTTTTCTGATACAAGCTTTTCTGTAATGCACTTCGGAATTTAATATGCAATGGAAAAGTTCCTTCCAAGAATATTACCAACAAATCATGCGTATAATCTTGTGCTTAAAAATGAACTGCAATAATGCATCAGAAACATAAAAGCTGAAACGCATCTCAACCTTCCTGAATTATAAAGCAAATGTCCTATCTCTGCTTACAAAACTGTCAGATGGTGTATCTTGCTTCTAGAAGAAATCATGGTTCTCTTTAACCTGACCAGTTCCATTATTAAGTCTCATTTTGATTACTTATACTCTCATTAAAGTCTTGAGATGCCAGGAAAAGATTCTTTTAGTAAGCTATGGCTGAACCACTATTGATACTGTACAAGGGATCCTTTTACCTCATACTAGATGTTAAGAGTGCATCATATTGATCCAGGAATAAAAAACTATTCTTCCAGTAGTCGACCCATCTTCTCATCTCAGCACTTTGTTTTAAAGTTTTTCTGTTTGCTGTTTTGTTTCAAACAGAGTATACAAAACACATTCTATTTCAGCCTCGTTGCTATATTTAGCAAGGAGAAATGGTTTGCAAGCTTTTTTTTTTTTTTGATGCAATTCAGGTAAAAACAAACAAACACAAATATGGCTGACTGTCAAATTCAAGCCAACTCTGCCTTTTTAAGTGTTAAAACTTGTAAGAAAAATCTATTTGCAGCAATATCCCATATTCATTTTGATTTCATATTCAGACTAACATCTACTGCTAATCCTCAGCTGGTGAATTTGACTGACGTGAATGCTAACGTAATACGCAAAAGATGAAAATAGAAAGGAGCCTTGAGCACCAGAAAGAATATGTATCTTAAAAATTCTTCTCATCTTCACCCTGGAAAGTCTCGCAAGCTCATCTGTTCCCGTTGTAATGCTATATAATGATTACACCTTCTCCTTCTAAACTCCTTTCCTAATCATGCATATTTAATTCAACTTTGTGTATATATCCTACAGTTTATACAGTCCTTCTATAAATAGACCTTCTGCATCCTGAATTATCTCCCGCGTTTTCCCTTAGGTACAGTTCGACACTGGTATTTAGAATAGATCAACTCTGGATTTGTCAGTAAGTCTTCCTGCTTCCATTGTGATACGGGCTTTCTCTCCTGAAAAGAAATGTAAGGGAACCTATGATTTCACAATGTCATTCTTTCGCGGAACTGTTTTGCTACAGAATGAAACTAACTTTAGATAAAGGAACTGGTTTAAACCTGATTTTATTGTCTGCGTTCCTAACCATTTTCCTCCTCTGATGGTTTCAAAGGAATCTTCGTATGACTGCCTGCCTTTTATAGCAGGCATAAGCCCTTCTTAAATCTCAGTTACTTGCGAGAACTCGTATTCAGCTTGGATAATAATGTACCTTCTCTGCTCATATAAACACACCGGCACCCGTGTGCGCACTCGTATGTGCGGAGGAACACACACCAGCACGGGCTCGGCAGCACCGGCTGCTCCAAGCCACCGCTCGCGGTAAGCACTGAGCAAACTCACGCCGCAGCACCCGGGCAGCCGGGCACGCCGTGCCGCTGAGGGCCCGGGCCGTGA
>NW_009233749.1:0-27608 GCF_000690835.1 Fulmarus glacialis | reverse complement strand
TTAATGATTCTATGATTCTATGACAGACTAAAATGTCTGGGTTCTCTAAGTCTTGTTCATTTATCTTCCACTTTCCTATTTTTATTCAGTACATGAGTTGACACAGTGTAAAGTCTATTTTATTTTAAATAATTGTGTCTCTTGATAAGGTAATCTGACTTTAATGGTGTACCTTTAACCTGTTTCTCTCACTGGTTCTTGCTGCTGCTCTGACTAGCTCAGCTTCCAATTCTAATTCTTTAAGGCCATTTTCCCTGCTAGAACTAAATCCTTGCTTCTCCTTTCCAGTGTCCTCCCCAAGTCCTTCCTCCTCATCTTGACTATTCTCCCACCATTTCCTGAATGACACTCAATTTTTTTCACCACCCCCTACAAAAAGCAGTCTGTCTCCTGAATGCTATCTAATTCTACATCCATACCTGAACTGATGAGGTTTTTATTTAAATATGTTATCCTATCAACAGTCTTCTGGAATCAAGAAAGTTGAATTTGATCAAAATAATCCAGAAACACAAGGGTCAGTGAAGGTAGAACTCTGTATGCCTTATTAAAGAGAGTTCTACTGTACAATGGTTATCATAAGAAAGGGGAAGAAGTGTCAAATTATTAGAAGAAAACTCTTTTTGAAATTCAAAAAGTTAGGAAGATGAATGACAGTTAAATACTTAGTACCTTAAAATGTCTGTAGGTAACCTCAAAAATTTCTTCCTTACCTCCTAGGCAATGCAGTTTGATGTCAGTCCTAAAGTGACATCTTCAAGCAAAAAAACCCAAAACAACAATTTCAGAACTACTTTTGCTTTATTACATTTTTATTCTAGCCCGCAGCCACAAAAAACACATAACACACAATGCCTGTAAATTACTTCCATCTCATTCTACCATGTTGGTAGAAAGCATGGTGGAAACCTCCAAAGGAAGGAAGCCTCAACTCATCGCAACACTCCACTTGTCCTGAGATCAGTGGCATGGGTTGGATCTGGATAGCTCAGAGATTTAGGCTGTGGAAAGTCAAGATCACAGAATGTTATTTCTCTTAAGGACTTCTTTCCTTCTCTTTTGCTTGAACATCTTCTTCCTGCCCCTAAGGCCTACTGCCATCAATAATATCTGCCTGCTGACCTGGCCATATCCAAGACCTTTCAGAGTTCCAGCTAGACTGTTCTTTAAAGATAATCCAGCATTTGGATTGAATAAAACAGACTTGCTGCATTACATCAGTCACATACTTCACTTATTTCAAAAGTGACTTGGCTGAACAGAAAAGGCCAGATTCAATGTTGTAATATCAGTGTAAACCTGAAATTGGTCCTCTGACCTTAATGAAGTCTTACAAGACCAACAACAATGAAACAAAGAGCAAAAACTAACCTGGACTCAGATTTCAAACCTTAGTACATCATTCAGCTAGCACTGGTCTAAGATGCGGCATTTCTGCGACCACACAAAAAACTGAAGGCTTCCAATTCCCTATGATGTGAAATGCATGACATTTATTTCCAAATGTAATTGTAATTAATGGGAAGTTTGTAGACAAATAAAAAAAAAAAAAAAAAGAAAAGAAAAAACAAAAGAAATGCCCAAACCTCAGCCCAGTGAACATTTTTAATTGTGCAAAGACTTTATGGAACGGCAAGGAGAAATATCATAGGCATAAACTCGGCTAATTATGATTTTAAGACTGAATCTACACAGCACATTAAAACAGCATACATTCATGTTTAAGGTTTACACACAAAACTGACTAACAAATGAACGAATTGGTTCCTCAGGGATACCCACCACGGCAACCAAGACTATATCTTGCATTTATCTACCCTTAGACCATTGGCAATCTCTCTTCTCATCACTTTCACTATTGTACACCTACTAAAATTTAGACCAATTTTAAGATGAGAGTCATGATATATCATAACTATAGGTTACAGTCTGTACTAGAAATTCATACAGGTTGATCCACATCTCAGTCGAAAGAACATTTTGTATTCTTAGTCTTACAGGGAAAATTGGTGGGACCTAGGCGCTTTTTATGTAAGCTGTATGTTTCATCTTTCCAGATTTTGGCAGATTCACTAACATTTATGAAAGGCATTGAATCGTCAACCCTAGAATATGCATTGCTGTCTTCCCTGCAAGATTTTGTGATGTGATATTTTGATAATTATCTAAGGAATAATTTCTTGGTTTACTGCGCTAATTCACAAATGATCAAGATTATATTCACTCTTCTAAGCTTAGTCTCCTAAGAATGTTGAAATAAGGGGTGGGATATATTTACAATGCAAACATTTATATAGGGGCAGTTGTTTGGAATTTCCATAGGTCAAGAGAGAAAAATAGATTCTTTTATGATATAACTGGATGACATCATAGATGTCAGCATTACCATGAGCCGAACCAGTGTTCCTGCCTGTTGTCCACAGCGGGAAACTTTCGGTACCTCCAAGAGAGACACCTACATTCTAGATGTCTAAAGTTAAGTGAAAGAAAGCTCATCATAAGTGCTGCCTATGGTGAATTTGTGAGAGACAGTGTCCTATGGAAGCTAGGATAAAATCAGTTACCAATCTCACATATGCCAAACAAGTCAGGTCTCAACAAGCTATGTGAATATCCCCCCTGTAAATCTGCTGAGTTTTACAGAGGTATGTAGTGAGCAGCTGATAAAAGTCACGGAATAAGTTTTCTGTTCCTGGCTTGGCCACTGCGCAACTGCTATGTGACTTCAAGGAAGACACTTAATTGTCTCTGTGCTTCTGCTCCATTTTCCACATTTTGTCTCTCCACCAGAGAGAGGGAGGGAGAAGGCTATTCTTCAGTCAGCCCTTTGGAAGCTTTTGCTTCTAAAGTGAACACATGTATTTGGTGCTAAGGAATATCCTGAAAATATCAGCCCTGCAATCACAGCAGCTTGCATATATGTATTCTTTCTAACTTTTAGACCCATTATTTCAAAACCTGTGATGTCTCAGGTCAGGCTACAGTTAATTAGCCACCAGACTCTCAGACAGATTCTGTAGATGCATTGGGTTCTTCAGTACCACAGTTGAGGCTAACATCAAGTAATAATGATAATATTCAGACTAGTTAGTTATACACATGTAAAGAGCCTGCATGTTAAAAAAAATAAATAAAATAGGTTTCTTTGCCTGTAAGTTGTTGAAGATTTTTTTTTTTTTTCCTTATTTTCTGGGATAGATGCACAGCATGGTTTCATTGCTATCAATACCATTTTGTATGTAGTGTGGAATTTAGAATGACAGCAGAATGGTTTGTATTGAGAAAATGCTAGCTGAACTGTACTGCAGAGTCTGTGTGGTTTTTTCTCATTGCTAGATCTCTTTATAAGTGCCTGAAATATCTTTTTAGCCTTTTTTTTTTTTTTAAGAGAATATATTTATTATGTAACTGGTTATTTTTTGGTCAAAAAATGAGGCTGTCATTTTGTAGAAATATTGAAGGGGGAGGGGTGGCAAGGTAAACATCCAAGCAATATTAGCTCTGAAGTGCTGGGTAATTGTACAAGGCCCTGGGCAAAAACAAAACATAGATGTGCAGTAGTCATAGCACATCTTGTCTTAACTTGTCTTTGTTAGTGTAAGTGAAAAGGTTAATGCTGTTCAATTCCGTCAACACAGAATGAGGCACTGTGGCACCTTTGAAATCTAAACTTACCCACAGTGCAACTGATGTGATTCCTGAGAGAATCATATTTACAAGTTAGTTTAATAATATGAATGCCAATTAACCACGTGCTGGTGTATTATATAAAAAAAAAAAAGCGCCCAACAGATTGCTTTTAGTATGCTTATCACAGGGTAAAGCTTTGCTGCTGTCTACCAGCAGCATATGGTAAGGTCTCAGCCACCTACTAGCCATAAGGGCTTAATCCTACTAGCCAAGACAGATACCAGGGATGGATCCCTGCAAGAGTTTTGAATAGCATGCATTGCAGTTCTAAGGAATAAAGCTGCCTTTAAAGCAGAATAATTGATGATGACTGAAATTCAATGCCAATTAAAAATGTCAGAGGCTGCTTCTTGACTGCCTTGCACTTTGTGTAGTCAGTTAAATTCAGAACAAAGCGTGTGCAAGAAAGCTGCCAAACTGTCCATGTTTGGCACAGACCTGGCAAAGATATACATGGTGACACAGGTGTAAGTCAGGGAAGAAGCAGATCCTCAGGTTTTAGGGCCGCATCTTCACCAAGCAAAATGCCATCCAGCTCACCTCAAATCTGTGGAATTGCCTAAACCGTAAATCAAAAGCCTCACAATAGAAGTGAAATAAATATTAGTACTGACTATCTGCTATTTCCTTATGAACCTCTGACTATTCCTACTCCTTTACAGTTTTCTGTTTGTCTAACCAAATGCTTCAGACAATTCTATCCTTTGATGTCAGCAGAGTAACTCTTTATAACATAGATGCACTAACCTCAGAAATATGTAGCAAATAGGGACATAATCGCTCCTGTACACCTCTTGCCCTATTAATAGGGACAGAATATTTGGATTTATTATTTAGAGAGTAGTCAGCCTAAAGGGCCAGGTATGGCAAACTTAGAGCTCCCAGCATAAGGAACCATTGCAGTGCTGCCAACTTAAAACTCTGCACTTGAACAATAGTATAAATTTTTACCAATTCCAGACTTCAGCAATCAAACCCTACACACAGACATTTCCTTAGAACTTCTATTAGCTTCTATGCATCTGATTCCAACAAGCAGTCCTCATGTGGGAATCGTGAATAAGAGGTCAATATGAAAATATACCCCAGTATCACTACTGCCAACTCCAGAGCAGGAAGTATGGCTACAGCCACAGGCATACCTAGCTTGCATAGGATGATTATGACACTGAATCTGCATAATGCTTCTGGCTCCATTTCCAAAACTACCCTCTGTGCTAGCTCATGCAGGGCTGGCAGAGGATTACTCCATGAGGCACAGACAATGCAGAGGGCCCCTGTTCTTCTGCTCCTATGGTGATGCCTCCCTTAACACATCATGAGGTCATGCAGACTCCAGACTGGATTTTTCTACCACCGTTTATGACCAAAAATCCCTTTTTCTTGTCATCCCCACTCTGAGCTTGATTTCAGAGGATTTCAGTTTTCAACATCTGAAAACATGAATATGCCAAGAAGCAGACCCAAAGCTGCAGGTATCTTTCCTTTATTTCTAAGGATTAAAAGGGATTAAAGATTTTGTTGTATACCAGCAGCACATCTATTCTACTACCGTCAGCCCGCAAAATACGATCCACTATTGCAAGATCACTCATTTTGAGATCACCAGCTTTAGAACTGGGCATCAGGTTTCCAGAAATTATTTCAAGCAGTAGAATCCCATTAAATTTATTCAGACTAAAGGTATCTGGAGGTGAGCACTTAAAACAGGGAAACAAAACAATCCCTCATTCCACCTACACACCTAAAACCTCCAGAAAGTGAACACTTTTCAAAATATATTTATTTTAATTCCACCTTTGATCACATTTCACTTACATTTTATTTCAAAGCCTTTTATTATTAGCAAAACTATGAGCCACACTCACATTATTTTGATTAAAAAGCGCTCTCTCTGTCTCTCAGCAAGCAAAAGATGGGTCAAGTCCACTCCTCAGCAATGGTCCAACCTCCTTTATTTTGACGCTCTCTGTTCACCTTTCCCTGGCCAGAGTAGTTCTTCTGATACTGGAATCCATCCCTACAGACGTACCTAAATTGCATTTGGGACTATTTTATGTTACCCTACTCCAAGACGGAAGGTGGATGAATCAGCTAGGGAAGAACATGCCATATCCGTAATACCTGCAAGCCAAATTCTTGTCTTCATTTGTACGAGTAGGCAGAAAACACAGTGTGACTAACGTTCATGAAGACAGGTGTTCAGAGATAGAAGCAGCCCCGGCCTGTTTGTGCGTCCAAGCTTATCATTTGTACATATAAGGAGGAAAAGAGAGGAAATAGATTACCACATAACAACAGAAAGGAAGTGGTATTTACGTTCAATGCCAAATTAAAAATTGAAGCATCTGCAAATGGGAACATGTTAGAAGCACCTTTCAGACTTACACCTTCTTTGCTCAAAGAGGAGATCTGTCCTTCTGTTTGCTATTGACGTTTTTCTAAAACAACTTTAATTTCTCTTGCATTTATTACATGTCAGAGCACTTGACAACACTCACAATCTCTATTAATCAAAGTCTCGGTAGTTGCTGCAGCCTGAGAGGGAGTAAGATTCAGTCCCCCCTCAAAAGGAAAAAAAAATGGCGGTAGTTTGCCTGACAACAGGGTAAACAGATTATTGTGTTATTGCTGGCTGATTGCCGGAGTTATTTTGGAGCTCCATAATTCGTTTAAAGAGATTTTTGACATTTATGAAATGACTTCTATAATCAACTGACAGTGCAATATCCTATAATTGTTCAATTAAAAATGACTACTAGTGCATTCATTTATTAGTAGAATCAGATAATTGTCTTGCCACTAAAGAGTACTTCACACTTTGCGCATCAAATGAAAATGTTTGAGTATAAATCTGTGGCACAGCAGCCAAAGTCCTGGGGATTTTTCAAGTGAAGGTGTAATTATTACAGGCCTCTGAAGTAAATATGGTTTCATGTGATAATCTTTAAATGGATTGCATGTGTCTTACAAGACACACTTCTGCATAAACTGTCACATCTGGCGAGATGGACATGAACAGGTTTTCTGTGGCAGGTGAGACTCCTGTGATTTTAAGCAGGGTCAGCTTAAAAATTGGCATCTAAATCACGGAGCTGATCTTTCTTCCCTCTGCTCCTCCTGTTCCTGGGAGGGCACTGTTCTACCAGAGGAAGGCAGCAGAGGGTGGGTGCACAGGTAAATCAGTTTTGCATGGGAAATTGGACTGGAATACGAATCCATAAGCTACACAGCCCCAGTCACAAATGCACATTCACACCCATTCCCTGTGCTCCTGGGAGATACCAACATCTTCACGAAATATCTGGTGATTTTCAGATATATTTGAAGTCCACTTGAGGTCACTCAGCACCTTGAAACAATTTCAGAATAGAGACTTTCTCTTTAAAATTGAATGTTTTAACTCGCATTATCCAAACCATCTGCTAAGCAAAATCACAGATCAATTTTTCATTAAATAATAAAAAAGCTCTGTACATCAAGTAGGTAGAGATCATACGGAAAACTGTGTAAGCAAGTCACTGAAAGGCAAGCAACAGCAGCAACCCCTTCACAAATATAATGATTTTTTTTTAATTATCTCTGTGTTTCTAAGGACAACCTTCCAGAATTCTTGGCTAAAACTCACAATTTATATTCAGATAATAATAATTAAAGAAATCCAGTGCATAGTCACCAGATGGAAGATAATACTTATTTTGTGGCTGCTACAGTATACCATTTAGTAATGTCATTTTAGAGTCTCAGCTGAGCTTAAGCCCCACTCCCCTTTTTCATCCCTCCCCCACCACACACCAGTTTGATAACAGAACACAACACTCCTTCACCTTGCACTGAGCTTTTCTGTATTGCCTTTCCTCCAATGATCTCCAAAGGCTTTAATGAACCAACAATTAACGAGTTATTTCTTATACTGTGGCTTAGCCAAGTGTTACTTTCTCCGTGTTATGCAGGGAGAAAGCTGTAAAGTGGGAGAATTACTGCCAAATTTTTCACCAGCAGTCCCAGGATCGGGGGAGGGTAGCTGGCTCCCATCTAGAGTGTCAACGGGGGAGCATCTGGAGAGCACCTCCTTTTACAGCGCAGCGCCAATTAAAACCAATGGGCGGATGTAGCCACGTGGAAGCGAGTGGGAGCCAGGCTTCAGCCGGGTACCCCCTCCCTCGGCAGACCCCTACGAACAGGCTGGTGCTAACCAGGCACGCCGGAGCCCCGTGGCAGAGCCCACGTCAGCCCTAGCTCTCCCCTTCTCCACTGTAATCACAAGCCCATCCTTCCTCCTACTTAGGAAAAAAAAAAAAAAAAAAAAATTAAAATCAATGTGTCCTCATATCAGATCAGCTTCCCTACAAAGCTTTGCAAATGACCCATCAAGGATACGCTGCTTCACTGACTGCATTTTTCTCCCCGTTTTCTCCCCCACCCCCGCACCTTTTTTGTTGTTGTTTGTTGTTGTTTCAAACCCATTTTTCTGCGTGTTGTATGGATTTTAGAAAGACTTCTGATAAAGACGGTCCTGGCAGCTGGATGATAAATATTATTTTCTTAACCTGCCTAGCTTTGTCAGCCACCTGCAACCGTAGCCTGCCACGCGTTGGAAGCAGCTCATTAACTTTCCCACAGCTTCCCAGGAGTTTTCCTTGTTTTCTTTCACCTTGGGTGTGTGCTGCCTTCTCCGCGAACAGTTAACTACCCGAGCAGGCCGAGCGGGCTTTGGCACCACAAGCATAGCACGCTTCAGGCAGCCTCCCTGCTAAGGCTCAAAATCTCTCTTAAACACATTAAGCAGCCCATTTTGGATTGATAGTGCAGTAATTATTCTGCTTCACCCTAAAAACCATCCTGGGGTAATTGGCGCAGAGGAAAATTACCCACAGTCCTCTGCCACCTGGTAGTTAAGGAACGAATCCAGGGAAAGATAAGTGAAGCAGGGAAAAAATCGGCACTTATTTGATTTTAATCTCACCACTTTGCAAGCATTTAAATTGCCTTAATCAGGTGGCTGGCTCCCAGCCTAGCTGGTAATCTGTTATCAAATTTGAAACTAGATTTTTTAAAATGTCAGTGTAGGCTGAGAATTGAAGTCTATTAACAGTTATGAGCCTCCCTCCTAAACTTCCATAATCTATGTATTAATGATCCCTTTTACAAAGCTGTCAAATATTACTTTATTATAACTATATATTAGTAACGTCAGTGTAAAAGCAGGATTTAATTATTTATTTTTTAAAGATAGGGAGAAAAAAAAGCCAAACCCCATACACATACACAATGCCAACATTCTTAACACTGAAACCCGATTTTTCCGAGGCAATAACTTGAGTGTATGGAATAACCTTGATAAATGTAATTGAATTTTTCTCTGATAAGATTAACTAGTGGTAATTGTGAATGGGGAAGGTCTGACCCACTACAAATGAGATGTATGACGAGCTGAAAATAATCAATTTTTTTTCTTTCTCTCTCTCTCCTCCCCCCGTCCCTGCCCCCCAATAAAAAAAAAAAAAAAAAGAAATAGTAATTTTGGGCCTGGCAGGATGAAGCATTTATGTCTGAAATGTTTTTGTGTGTGCTGATTATCTGCTATCTTCTCAGTGTGTGTTGAGCTCAGTTTAAAATGAGATCAACACATTTAAACCCCAGAAGGCTTAATTAAGGGAGGGACTTAATGCTTTACAAAAAAGGGGAATTTACGTCTTTTGAGAAATGTAGTATAAATTCTACCTGCAACTTCCCTGACTAGAGTGTTCCAAAATTTTGTAGTTTATTGAATTGCTTTTAAAAACAAACACAAAAGATAAAACTTTAGAACTCATAATTGCTGGTAGTGCTTGAGAGCTGTGATTTCTTTTTTATGCTTACTACTTCTTGTTTTTTGTTTCCACATGCTCTTGTTTCAAGCTGTCCTGATCAAGCAAGAATGCAATATAAAAAACAGGCTTGAAAACTCCAGCATTTAAACTCTTTAAAAGCACATAGCAGCTATGTGCTTTTCAGAGTTGAAGATGTCTCTTCCGTTGCATGGAAAAACACCCATGCAAATTCAGACAAAACACTCCTTTACCTTGCATTTGTTTCCATTAAGTAGACAAACTATTGCAGTGGAAATTAAAAAAGGGTGATGAGGAGGATTAATTCCTTTTAGTTATGTGATAAAAGTCAATTAAGTATTCTTTGGAAATAATGCCACAGTTCATTTTTTTTCTTCCTCCCTCATTATCCTATAACTCTGACCATTGAACTTTAGTGCTGTAGATCAGGCTAAAACACAACTGACAACTGGGTATTCATATTCTCTTCATTGAATCCTGTGTAGGTTCTGTGAAAGACTCTTCAGAAACATAAAATCTACCGACAATGAAATTAATCACAAAGTACAAAAGAAAAGCAGCTGGCATCCAACTACTGAATAATGCAAAATGTGCAGATTTAAATTACATGTCACCGTTAATGTATACAATATATCTATATCTACACACACACACAGAGTTGTGCTATAATCAGTAAATAATTTTTCACTGTCTACAAAATAAGTATTTTAATTCAGAAATAGTATAAAACTGAAATTGCATCAAAATTAAATACCAGATTAGTTCATCATGATTAATGTTACTGCAGTAAATACCAGAAGGAAGTAAGCTCAATAGGAAATGTTTGCAATTTAAAAGGAGAGTTAAAAAAAAAAAAAAAAATGTTTTTCTATGGGAGAAAGTTGTAAGCAAAACCAGTAAAAATCTGTGTCAATATCTCTGCATATTCTAAGTCTCTAATTAGTCAACAGGATCAAATACAACAAGGAAAGAAAGTTAGTTTGCTTCACTTATGTGCTCATTAGAACATGGATTATTTATAAAGGAACTAGCTGGAAAACTATAGGAGAAAACTGCTGGTGAAGTCACAATTTTCATGCAACATTGTTGGTAAATTATAGTCCTGGAGACTGGCATTATTTTTCTTTTATAAAAAAAAAAAACAACACCCAATAAAATTAAAGAGAAAACTGGAGTCCATAACTACTTGCCTTGAATTCTGAAGTTTGCTAGCTCTGAGCTGCACAGCCATATATCCTTGAGAGCAAACAAGAACCCAGTGTACTTTATTTCTCAGCTTTTGACAGCCTTTATTATTTCGTTTATCTGCTATTCATAGTGAGATGTAAACATCTTACTTCCCAGTGTGATCCTCATATCAACAGTGGGTCAGTTTAAAATATTGGGAATCAATACGTTATAAAACATCAGCCAGTACTAAAAAGACAGAGCTAGAGCAAATTCATTGACTGTCAAATAAAAAATAAACAAACATAGACAGATAAAAAAATGTAGCAAGATCATAAATAAAAAGACAAGGAATTAGAAATCTATATTTCTAAAACAATGACTTGACAGGGAAGATGTCCCTAAATTAAATACTAAGCCACTTAGAGCGAGGAAGATGACTAATTTCATGTAGGCACAGAGAAAATAAGTAGTTTTAAATTAATGTCTTAATTTAATAGAAAACTTGCATGGTAACAGTGCTCGTTACTATTACAGGAGTGGTGAGAATGGATAATATGGGTAGAGAAAACTTGGTTCAGATTCGGCTTGTTTTGTTTTAATTTATTGGACTAGACATTTCAGACTGACTGTGTAGAGGGGGGGGACAGCATTCACATCTTAGGAAAAAAACAGGCATCATGGATATCTTGTAACACAAGCTTGATGCAAATGCTGTTCTTACCCCTTCTCAGGCCACAGTCTAGTCAATGATAAGCTTATAAGCAGAACTAAAAAAATGTTTTTGACAGAACCATTTTCCAACGCAGAAATGTAATTTTATTTAAAAAAAAAATTTGCAGGAAATTGCTAGTTTAGAATATTGTTTGTTTGTTTTTAAAACTAGAGAAGTCCATACTGATCCTTTCAACACTGAGGTGATTAATTTCAGAGAGATAAAAATATTTTGTTTAGATACCATAATTTCGATTATTTGAGAATTTCACATTGTGCCAAATATGTTGATGCATTTTGATGAGATAGTATGAGATATTTAATGAGATTCTATCAGATAGTGTTTATATGTTGTACATTGTATGGCAATGTTTTGCCATGAGCAAAATGAACTGATCAGAAATTATCCAAAATAAATTATGGACTACAACTTTGCATTTTTAAGAACTTGTTTCATGAGAAGACTTAATTTTTTTTGTTAAAAATCTGGAATGTGTCACTTTCTTATCAAACATAAACCCTTTTCCTAACCAACCATGTTTATGAATATAAAACATGTTTTTCCTCATTCTCAAATAACTATCAAATTTCAAAACCTATAGCTAAAATAGACTAAACAAAAAATGGATCTTGAAGCTTTGAAATATTGGGGGATTTGCAGAAAGGAGGAAGACAGGTGAGGAAAACAGGTAAGGAAGAGGAAAAGGAGAAGGAAGGATGAAAAGGGAAGAACTGGAATCCAGGGGTTTGGGTCAGATCTTTGTCTACCTTACAGACTATAAAACAGCATTTTCTCGTGACCTTCCCTACCATAAGCCCTGCTAGCTCCACAGATCAGTATTGTTCTAAGAATGCATTATATCAAAGCAGAATGAGGCACATCAAAATGTGAACTCATCTCCCTTATTTCTGCAACTTTCGTGAAACACAGGTCTTCTGAATCACTTCATTCAACCCTAAACATTTGGTTGTAACCTATTATAAGATTTCAGTAATATTTTTTGCTTCTTTTGTTTATTTGTGTGTGGTAGTTTTCTGTCTGTCACTTGAAGATAACTTTTTAAGTGCTATTTTGAAATGAGAATTTTCTTTTTTAAATGAAAAAGTACATCTTTTCTGAAATGAGACTTTGCATCACAAGAATTAAAATGTTTTCAAATCTTCCCATTTCTTCTCGCCAATTTCACGTCTCAGTTTGTCAGATTCTATTCAAATTTGCAAATGGATTTGCAGCATTCTTTTCCTCTCCTATAATGACATTCCCAGCCATTTTGGAAAATATACTATTAATCACACATATACTGTCCAACGCTCTTAATATCCATCCTGTGATTTCATGGGAACCCAGGTGTTGGGAATTTATCATCAGCCACTGTTCGTGGCCTTTCCAAAGGCCCTCACATGCATTACCTGACAGGCAGAAAATACCATAAAGACAAGGGCATAGAGGAGTGGCTAACTGGAAAGCTGGAAATACAGAGGCCCAATGGAGACAAACTAGCAACAATAGTACAGAAAGTGCAGATCATCCTTCACTGGAATTGATCTCCTACACCTTCTTTCTCATTCCTTTTGTTGGAAGCCTGTGGAAAACAGCAGCTCATTAATTGTGTTGCCTTAGGACCCTCATCTATTTGGCTATCTTCTTCTTCTACCACTTGCTGCAACACCTTTTCCTCCACTCAGAAGTCTTTGCACAGAGCCAAAGCACAGTCCAGCCAGTGCACTCACGGTGAGTAAACGTGCAGTCTACAAAGAAAAATTCACAGAAGTCAAGTATGGGACCCAAATCTTTTTTCACAAGGTTAGGTCTTCAGCCATGTTTTCTGTGGTCTCTTGCATGGTTTCAGGGTCATGTAGCCTTTCCAGCCCTGGTCTTCAGATCATCCCCCCTACCTCCAGCTCATGAAACAAAGAACCTGCTTTCTCCTGCTTGTCCTATTCCCATCTGCTCTGCAGTACTGCAGGATGGAGGAGATACAATCTGCCAGGGTTCTCATTCATTCTGTGCCACAAAATCAGCCAGGAAGCATCTTGTGTTTTTTTCAGTTAGAGTACACCTGTTCTTTCTAGTTTGATTCCTTCTTTCATCAACTCTGACAGTTTTGGATCTGGGCTCTCCCAGAGGAGAAGGGGGGGTTGAAGACAGGGAGCCTGTTTACAGCTTGCTGAGTCAAACACTGTAATATCATTATAGTCCTATGTTTTTATAGCATGCCCACTGTGCATCAATGTCCCCTAAAGTCCTCCATCTCATTTATTGCCAATCTTAGTATGGCATCTGTCCTGGTTTTGGCTGGGATAGAGTTAATTTTCTTCCTAGTAGCTGGTGTAGTGCTGTGTTTTGGATTTAGTATGAGAGTAATGTTGATGACACACTGATGTTTTAGTTGTTGCTAAGTAGTGTGTTTACAGTAGTCAAGGACTTTTCAGTTTCCCATGCTCTGCCAAGTGCACAAGAAGCTGGGAGGGAGCACAGCCAGGACAGCTGACCCAAACTGGCCAGAGGGATATTCCATACCATATGACATCATGCTCAGTATATAAACTGGGAGGAGTTGGCTGGGGGTGCAACGATCGCTGCTCGGGGACTGGCTGGCCATTGGTCAGAGTGTGATGAGCAATTGCATTGTTTTGTATATTAATTGCATCACTTGTTTTGTATGTTCTTTTATCATTATTATTATTATTTTCTCTTCCTTTGCTGTCCTATTAAACTGTCTTTATCTCAGCCCACAGGTTTTACTTTTTTTAACCGGGGTCAGGGGCAAAGGTGAGCGAGCAGCTGTGTAATACTTAGTTGCTGACTGGAGTTAAGTCACAACAGCATCTTTTCTACAGAGGAGATTTAAACCTGATACCAACTGGCTTCTAATCATACAAACACGAAACAGACTTATGTTTTGGTGTTTTTCCTCACTTTTTTAAGAGATTTTTGAAAAGAACACTAAACACCAGTCTGGTAAAATGGTAAGTCCTTGAAATTTCACTGGCAGAGAGACAGTACTTGCTAGCTGCTGTCTGAGGAGTCACCCTCTCTGAGGTGTCAGCTCTGCTTAGGTTTGACCTGGCAAGTCACAGATTGCAAAGCAGCAGCTCCACCACTTGAAATAGGAAAGAATCTTCCTTGAGAGACAAAAACGATAAAAATGAGATCATCTTTCAGGTTTCCTGACACTAGAGGGCAAGCCCATTTTAGGTAACACTATATTTGATGAAGAATCTTAAAATACATTTCCTTAATAGTGAGTAAACTATGCCAACTCTCAGTCACTTGTGTCTCCTCATGGACTCCTCTGGCTTCTGAGGTAGAACAGCTCTGCTCAAGTTGGTGAAACTAAGAGGGCTGAAGAGAGCAGTCAAACCCTAGACCATAAGTAGTTACTCTCACTACTATAAGGAAAGCGCTGATATTAGTGACAGATAACAATCATCTCCAATCGTAAGGACATTTTCCTTATTCTTACAGATTTTTCATTTTATTTTAATATTCTAGACTTCTGGTACTTGTTATAAGAATATTGATTGCCCAGTGGTGAGCAAGATGGATACGGGATGGAGAGAGAGATGTGAAAAATGCTTGAGGAAATACTCTCCCTCAGATTAGCACCTCATCTAACCATTTCTACCCACTAACAAGAAATAAAAGGAAAGCAGTGTTTAACTCACGTCTCTTGCCACTTTGCAGGCTCCTCCATAGTGCCTTCCTCTTTCCTGAAAATCAGACACTACAGCTCATTAAGCCAGACATTAAAAGATAATAAAGCTTATAGACTCCTCCACTTCTCTGAGGTTAACATTTCTTTAATAGAAGACAATGGTCTTGTGGTTAAGCCACAAACTCAGTGTCAGGGGACCTTGGTTACAATCCATTACACATACAGACTTTGGCAAGCCACGTTACTTATCTTACCTTAACTACATTTCAAAGATGAGGGCCGAATAAGTTTCCCTTTCTACTAGCATAGCACAAGGATAATCAAGGCACAGAATGGATGCTGTGCTTCCTGCAAGCACAGCCTCCTTGGGATGAAGGGTTCATGTCCAACCCAGGGACATGAATGTTTTGGTGCTAATCAAAAGTGAAGAAAAAGAAAATTAAAAAAAAAAAAAAAAATTCATAAATCAGCTTCCTTCAGATGAAGTTGTAAATTAATATGATGGCAGGTATTGAAAGAATTTAGAATAAGCATATAAAATCAGGCATTTATACATCTATTTTGAAACTATGTTGCACCTTTTTTCCAAACACTTGGTATGCAGGCATGCAGATATTTCACGGAAAAGATCTGGTGCTCAGGAGCCCACCTTTGAGATGCCTGCACTGATAAACACAGTCGGAAACTTAGGGTTAGACTCATCTGCCTAGACCTGGTTTTAGCATCATTTTAGTCACCCTAAGGTACCCTACAAACTCCCTAACTGCCAGTCTGGAAGGACACAGGTCTCCAGTTTGTGCTAGGGCATATACCATCTATATGTAGGTGTCCTTCATGGCCTGTGGCACCTAAAATAGCATTAGATATGTGTGTTTAGACACCTGAACCTCCCATCTTTATTTCCCCAAGCAGAAATATGTGGAAATTTGGTAGACATGAAAGCTTCTTAGCAGTTCTTATTTATGCTGCAAATCAGGACAAAGTTAACTCCTGAAGACTTCAGCTAAATTATCCAGAATTACCATGATGCATTAATATGTATTTCCTATGTCAAACCTATTAAAAATCATCATCATACAGAATAACTATTTTGTGTACAATAACATTTGTAAACCTTGCCTTATTTCGAATACAACAGACTCAGTTTCCATTTGAATATCAAAATTTAACAGCAGAGTGCTGTAGTTGCTAAGACCTTAAAGACTAAAGCAGGATAGAATAAATGTGTGCAACTACAACTGAGAACAGTAGGAGGTAATTCCGCTATCTCGCTTCTGAATTGTGCAAACTACAATGAGGAATGTTCAGTTAAGTCTTGCATAACGTTTTATCATAAATAATTACAGCTTAACTACACTTGACAAATAAACTTACAAAGCATTTGCTATAAAGCAAAATATCTTCTTTTGAAATTTTGCTTATTCACCAGCTAATTCAAAAACCCCAGCAATTTGCAGTGCACTTCTTAATACTTTTTGTAGAACAATGTTAGTTTCAGTCTTCATGTTACAAAAAACTATGTGAAATGTAACACAAATCATTGTTAAAGACCCCTCATTTGGAAATAACTTGACTTATAACAGACTTCTTTTTAACCAAATATCAAATATTTGGAATCTGGTAACACATTTGCCAGGGCAGGTTTTAGACTGATACGCTTTAAAACCTTAGTAATGCTGCCATATCTGTGACGAGCTTTGTAGGGAGATTTGATCAATTTATCAACAGATTTGATGGGAAAATATTTTTTCTAGTTCAATGTAATTTCCTCCAACTTTGTTAGTTCAAGAAAAGATATTGCCATTGCTTGCAAAGCTTATGGAGTATTAAAAAAAAAAAAAAAAGCAAGAACAAAACAAAGAAACAAACAAACAAACAAAAAAACCCCCAAACAAACAAAATAACCTCTTACAAAGATCTGATGAGTAAAACTTCCATACACTAGTAGTTATGGGATGCCATAATAATTTGTGCATTCCAGACTAATGATGATACTCTCCATCTCTCTTAGAGTGTAATGCTTCTCTTTTATCATGCTATGTATTGCTGCTGCTTAGAAATATTAACTCACTGTAACGTCTCATCCAGAAAGCCATTTTCAGTAAGCAATGCCTACTCCCTGCACATAGTCACTGTGAAGTCAATGTGATGGTTTTGGACTATTAAATATCTTTCGCTACTGAAATAGTGTATCAGTATATAGTCTATAATAGTTGCTGCAAGCCATTAAAGAGAAGAAAAAAACCTGACTTTTAGTGGCTGTACCATTTGTATGTTGCTCTACTGTATCCTTTTATCTGGAGAACAATCCATTCAAGATAAACTGTACACATTTAAGGTGAGAGAACTGATGTCCACTTGTTGCTAACCAAATAATCAAAATGTCTGAGAAAAAAATGTGCCACAGAAACACTGCAGAGAGAAGAAGAAATCTGTGTGTGGACCAATATTGAACTAATACTGGAGACTGACCTTCCGGATGCTCTCCACCTTCAGCTATGTCTTTATGCAACATAGATTGCCCAGCAAGAAAGAGCTGATTGGTTTGTCATAGGAATTATATGATTCAGATATATTTTGGGAGAATTAATTCATCTGGATTAAAAGGGGAGATTAGACTTCTGAACTCCAGATCTCGTCGTGAGTGTGTACTATAATGGAAGAGTACCATTCAATGTAGAACTTTACCAAAGCAAAGGGATTTGGATGGGTAAAAAAATGAAAGTATTCTAATATTGGGGATAACTAAGTGCTTTAATCAAAATGTCAAAAAAACAGATAGCATTCCCAAGATCAGTATCTATTTTAGAATTTCCAGTCTAAAGAAGTAAAAAAATCTAAAACTCTTGTACTATTGTAGAAATGCTGAAATTTCCCATGGAAATTCCAGACCATTTAATGGGGCCTTAATGCTTGTGCTTGACAGATGGAAATTGTGCTGAAAGTTCCTTGAGGCAGATTTATTTTGCAGCCTAAGGTTGATTGCATGTACAAGCTCAAATATAGTTTTGAGATTTTTAAGGTATTTTTCTAAAAGAAAAGCATCTACCATAGATTACAGTCGACATGCTCTAGATGGTCTAGGTTATCTATAAACAAAAGATAAAAGGAGCTTTCCTATCTCCTTCACAAGTTTTTTTTCTAAATTGTTTCTGCTTAAGAATCTGACTTTTGCCTTCATTAGAAATTTAACTTATTGTGAATAATAGGTTTTCTTGCTAACTCCTTAGACACTGATATAATGCGGCTATCACAGTCTGAGGTGTAGCTCTCAGTCCCATCTTCTGTGCAAATTCAAAGCAACTAATAGATTAAATATGCAGCCACACCAGCAACTGAAAGACAATGGTCAGTCTTCTGAATTGTGCTTGTTGGTCAACTATAGCACCAATTGGGCTGTGCTTTAGTGAAGGAAGAGGAAAACTTGAGAAGCATTTCATTTACTTGTGAAGCAGATCTGTGTAGATACCGCATGCCTTTTCCCTTACTTCATAAGTGCTTCTTTTTATTGAAAACCAGACTTTACCTAACAATGGAAGCTGTGCAAGGTGGACTGACCATAGTCGGTCTTGATCAGCTCTCATTGCAATAATCATTGCAAGACAGATTTGCAAACCCCTCAAAACTTGTCAAAACTCAGACAACCAAAGAACCACAAATTAAAAATAAACATTTTTAAAAAATTATAATCCACATAGTGGGTACGCACACTACAAAGACAATAACAAACGCATGAAGATTAAACCAAATTTGTGTGACAAGATGACCTGCCCACACTGTGAATGAGAAGAAAGTGCTTACAGTGGTTTCCCTTATACATGCAGTCTGCAACTTTTTGCACTATAATAGCTATGTTATAGCTATTATATTCAACCACATTTATATTCAACCACATTTTACTCTACAATTACACTTAACCAAATCCTACTTCAAATGAATGTGCATTGGCTCTTACTGAGTTTGAACATTCAAAATGTCCTCAGCAGCCACAGGCTTCCAAAGAAAATGAGGTGCCTGACTCCTCTGAAAAGCAGGTCACCTCTTCAAATACCTGAACACGGCTATATTTCTGTGTTTCTCAGTATCCATTTCAAAAATATATATTTGCTGCTTACAAGGTATTTTTGGATGAAAAACAATTATGTTTGAATCCAAACAGTTGGGGTAATGTGGAATATGTTAAACATTAATATTCACTGAGCTTTTTTGCCAAAAATCACACTCTGAAACAGGTGTTTAGCAATAGGACTGTGATATTTTTCATCAAAATGATGTTTCAGAGGCACAAGTTACTGTATTCCTTGAAATCGTGTTTCAGAACTTCAACGTTTCCTACATTCTGTGGGTAAAAAATTCTCATTCTCATTTTGTGGTTTGGGGAACTAGTCTCAGGGAAAATAGGGAGCATATTCCTTAATCAAGGTCATACCAAAAAAACTTATGAAAGAGACTTGTGAAGATCAGTTTCCAGCTTTCAACCAAGTTTCCATACTTGTCCTAATATGAATATTCCACTTATTCCTTTAAAGCATTACCAAAAAGAAACATTAATATCATCACTGACATAAAGAGTCAGAAAACTCTTGGGTTTACAACGTATACAGAGATAGTGGGTAATTTTTTTCTGATGCAACAGAAAGAAGTTGCAACTCTATATATTAAAAGGACATAATGCTATATACAGTAATATAAAGGTATTGTCAAGTAAATATTAGGCCTTAACTGCAGAAGCAGCTTGTGCAATTCCTCAATATTGTAATTGCCAACTTTATTTTCTTATGCCTGAGCAAAAGACTGCATCTTTGGGAAATTTACAATTTGCACTATTTATTGAGACAGTTCCAATTCCTTTTTTATTTGTTTTCCAAAAGTATCTATTTTTTACCTCTGCTGACCAGTGCAAAATCAGGCCCACTAATGTTTATAAAATACCACATTATTGTTAGATATCGAATCCAAATGCAAGCACTGCAGCTTCTAACAGATAGGAGCTTGATGGAATCTGTCTGGAGATTGCAGGTGTCCAGATTGTCTCAGCACCTACTTTGGTAATACCTCCTGACACAGACGACAAAGAGCTCAGCATTTTCTAAAACTTTCTGAAGCTTTGACATTTTAACAAGAATATAAAAATACCTCTCTTGCCTTTAATTTTCAGGTTTATTATGAGCTTGATAATTATAAACTCAGAGGAAATACAGGCAGTTACCTATTAACATTTAAGGTAGTGATCTGCTGCATAGATTGAACAAGAGAGGACGGATAGTGTTGATTCAATATTTTTTTTTTAACAGCACTGTGATCTAATTTTTTATCTAGTGCGTTAATAGGACACTAAGTGATCAAGAAGGCTGAAGTTACTCTGGCAAATGCAAAGAACTGATCCTTCATAGTACTTCAGCAATGTAATCAACCACCTAGTCCCTCTTGCTCTCACATAAAACTTTTCATCAGTAAATCTCAAAATGCTTCATTAAGGAGGTAAATGTTAGTATTCCTGTGCTGCACAGACACCCATAAAAATCCATTCAAAAATCTGGGGGTTAGTGGCAGGTCTGGGAGTACAACAAAGGTCTCCGAACCGCAGAGCAGTGCCCTGTCCATTGGTAACGCTGCCTCCAAAATACACCAGCAGTCCCGGGCAGCTAAGCCAAGTCCAATACAGACAGACATACTTCTGCACCTTCTGAGCCCTGTACAGAACAGACCTTCCGAGTCCATCAGGGCTGTGGCCAACATCCAGCAGGTAGAGAGGGGCAGGCAGCAGCGCCTGGCCCCTCAGCATGGGGTGAGCCAAGCCAGGTCCT
This sequence comes from Fulmarus glacialis, assembly GCF_000690835.1. Lineage (NCBI taxonomy): Eukaryota > Metazoa > Chordata > Aves > Procellariiformes > Procellariidae > Fulmarus > Fulmarus glacialis. The sequence goes on along the minus strand of NW_009233749.1, from coordinate 6,740 downwards.
CCGTTTGCTAGCCCTGGCTGGGATACGAGTGGTGACAGGAGCTCCATCACTGTTAACGGGGAGGGAAGGGGGAAGATTTCCTTCCTGCAGAAATCCTTCCACTAAGCTCAATTACTGCAGCATGGTGTGAGGAAGGAGGGGTGAATTTCTCTCTCATTGCTTAGCTGAAAGCAATTGCTCTTCCGTCTATGTTAAACAATAAATTTTCTTCTTACTTAAAGATTCATAACCCTAAGAGGAAGTTGCTGTGCATGCGCTTTTCTGCTCTTTGTAAACAGCACACAACAGCCTTCTATATAAAACAGGACTTCAGACTTGGTCAAGGTCAGTAAGGTATGTACTGTACCCTAACTTTTTTCTTTAACAGATACATTATTCTATTAGATGGAAATAGTGCCAGGGCAATTCACCCCCTCCTGGCATTTCTATCTATGTGTGAGCACCTTTGAGAAGTGGGATTAGAGAGAAACCTGCAGGCATATTAATAAATAAACTTCACATGCTGTTAGATATTAAGTAAACATACCGCTAAATATTTCTCTAGGGGGTTGTGATCTCATAACCCATGGACTTCTAATTTGGTTACCTGTGACATGTGGTTCTTACCTCCGGGGTTCCACAATGAATTAATTCTAAAGCGCTTTTTAAAGTTTAACATACTAAGATAAAATAAAATAATCAAACGTATGTTCTTAAAAAAATTTGGCTCACTTAGCTTCATAGATAACATGAAGTGCTACTATTAAAAAGAAAGAAAAAAAAGATGATACAACTGGGGATCCTCAGTCAGGGGGACACACGTGGGCCTGGTATAAGTTGAGAGGACAGAATCCATTCTGGAATAAGGATCTGCCTCTATATCAGGTAAGCTTCCTCTCCCAGCAACACCATGTCTTCTATTGTTACAACAAAAAGAGTTTCAGATTAGGAAAACGTGTTTGTCCATGTATTCACATATAGAAATGTTCTAAGTTCTTCCACCATGTTTGTCCATTTATTTCTCACTGTAGCAGATGAAAATTTTCCATTGAAAAACAGTTAATGAATATGTATTTGTAGAGATTTTTTGGGGTGTTTTTTCCCCCTTCTTAAGTGAATCTTAAGGTATGTTTGCTTGATATTGATCAGAGAGACCGCGTTGGATATTATCCAGACTACAACTTCCCATAGTGGGTAACGACCAGGAACTCCCACGATTTTAGATTTTTCTATGACATTACAAGACGTTGTGTGGAATCACAGGAAATGTGATTCATCTAGACTACCCGGGGAAACTGAACGTGAGACATCCAACTCTCAAATTACTGAACCCTGACAACATTGGCAACTCCAAGTTTTCTGACTTTGGTTAAGTTTTCCACCCAAAGAGTTTTCCTGAAAAGCAGTTAGATAGTATTAATATCCCTATTTTGATCAATTTTGCTTCATATTTTCCCGAATTCTTTTTCTCAATCTCAGTCTCCAGTAGTTTCTTTCTCTGACAGAGCAGAAAAGGATTGTAAATGCTCTTAACATTAAATGCAAAACAAATATGGGCAAAAAAACCCACCATACACTTTTGTCTCAGTTTTCAGTAAAGATAATGACTGGGGAATTAACTGCAGAATGCTTAGAAATAAAATTTTTAAGTCAGAGGGAACCAATTTAGTGAGCCCATTGCCTTCAATAACAAAAACCAGGATTATTGATACCTACTCCAAAGGGGGGGGGGGGAACCCACACCAAAAAAAACCCAGAAATATCAGAATTATATATCTGGTAGTAAGAACTTTTAATAATGCTTTTCAATCAGGACTAGGGTTCAAGCTCAGGTAAAGAACCTTTATAGCTACAGAGCTACAGGCCTCATGCTGACAGAGACAGCACGAGAAAAACAGTTTTGAAACAAAGTTATAAAACAGATCACTTGATCAGAGAACATCTTTTTCACTTCCTCAAAATGGATTTTTAAATTGATCTCAAGTTAAATCCAAGCTAAAAGTCACCACACCAAATAAATATTCCATTTCATCAGCAAAATAATATTCAGTGGTTTTTTGGCTCAAAGTATTTGATTTTTATATATTTACTAATGTAATTGAAGAAAGTGAGAAACTTTTCATTCTATTTTATTTACTTTTGTCTCCCTTTTTTATGCAGGAAGTTGGTCAATGCCCAACATCCCGTGAATAATGATTGTTTTGACTTGAAAAGTACTTTTACAAGGAAAACCTTTAATAGAAGTCTTCTGGGATGAGAACACTGTAATACAGCCTGCATTTGTTTTTCTACAGAACCTAGGGGATGCTCAGTGCTACAAACTGTATGTGCACCGAGCGTCATAATTTTATATTTTTTTCTCTCCACTTTGGTGAAGCAAAGTAACCATTATCACAGTTTTTCAGATTGAAAGCTGAGGAAACAGACTTTAATTGAGATGGCCAACATCACACAGGACAGTCCAGGAATAGAAGCCAGATAGTCTGATTAGCCCAGTGAATTAACCAAAAGGTTCTCTGCTCCTAGAGAGAACATACAGCTATCTCAAGATAATAGACCTTTTAATATCACATGGATTAAAATTTGGCTGTTTGTGAAAAAATATTTTTTTCATATTTCAGGATTCAGAAAGTAAGACTCCACTTGACATATGTTGCATTCCATTCTCTAGCTTTTTTCTTTTTTCTTTTTTTTTCCCTTTCATTTCTACCTAGAGCTCCAATCATTGTCTAGCTTTGCTTCTGAATTTCCTGTTTCTCAAGACGGACAGTCTTCCCAAGATGGGAGAATCATGTCATGTAGGTCAGTAGTTTATTATTTCCTACCTTAGTCTTATAAGAAGAGTTAAAAATTTCCTTGAAATAAAATAGGTGAGATATAAATGTATACATGACAGAATCAATTTTTCTGTTAGCTAAAGGGCATAATATACAGGAGTGTGTCTCCTGCTGCTGAAGGGAAATTATTGGAACATCATTCTACTGTCCTATGAATGGGGACTACCAAAGAGCTTAAAGAAAGGGATAGTTACTAGGGAGAGAGGGAGAGGACAGGAAAAAAGTTTAATTGTTTGACTTACTTTCACAAGAAAACTGGTGTCTAAAAAAATACATGTAATCCGTGCAGCCTCATTCATCCTTAACTCCAGCAGGAAAACAAAGCTGTGCTTATGCGAAATTTGGCTGCAAAACATTTCCTCTTTTTCCTGGTAAACTAACTATACTTCAACTTTGAAAAAGGGGCAGAGGAGACTCCACATTTATCTCTTTTCAGTGAGGTGCAGCCTAAACATTCCTAAGCCCTGGAAAGGCAGCCTGGGAGCTGGGAGTCGAAGAGCGGCTTCTTTTCCATCACGCACCTCATTTGCAAGGGCTGCCTACAACAACACCTGGGCAACGCTTGCGGTTCCTAGGGCTGTGCAAGAGTAACTAGACTGTGGCCAAATAAACATTTTCATTGATGCCACACAAGTGCACACTCCTATTTCACTCTGCCTCCGTATTAACTCCGCGGCGCTGACAAGAGCGGAAAAGCATTGAAGACTTTGTTTTGTACAGTGTAGCAGCTGTGTGTCTCTGCACACACAGGAAGCAAATATTTTGAGCTGGATGATGTTACTTTTACACAGTCGCTTTCCAGAGAACAAGTGCGCTTCAAGGCTTTGAGGAAGACACCGGGACAAAGAGGGAGAAGAGGAAAAGTAGAACTGCCTGTTTTCCTGGCAGCATAAAAAACACTGTATTAATTAACTAAATTGCTACAGTTCCAAATGGCACCACGTTGTGATCATTGTAGAAGCTTGTGAGCTTTTCTGTATTGGGCACTGTTCCCTCAGGAAAGGGGCACCATGTCATTTTGTGCATATTAATGTAAAGCATACTGTATGTTTCAGTATCTTTACAACTATCAACATAAAGACTTATAAACCTCTAGAAGTTGAAGATGACTGCAGGATATTTCCGTATTAAAAAGTATCTCGACAATAAGACATAACAAGAAGTATCTAGACACTTAAGCCTGTAAACAAGAGGGTGTTCAAGTTGTCTGAAAATTAAACTGCATCATCGAAGCAGAGTGTTAATTGATAGCAGAGTTTGGGGGGCAGCATAAACAGGACATAAACTATATAATGAAGTGAAAAAAGTGAAAATAGTGAAAAAAGACTTCTCTAGGCATAGAAAATTGGGCAAAGACTGGTAACAGCTCACTCTATGCAGCAGAAGGCACCTCTAAGATTTAGAGATCTCAACCAGGTGAAGGTTGTGGCCAAAGTAATGGCTGACAATCAGATAGTGCATTCTGCATCACAGTTGTTATTTAAACAGTGCATCATCAGCCCTAGCCACCACTCTGATACAGGCTAGGGGCATGAGCCTACCTTCTCTGTAAAGAATATAAAGGAAAATAAGTGAAAAAGTAGAACAGATACCTTCAACTCAAGCATTTGTTTTGTTTCACATAATAGAGAATGAAGAAAAAGATATTATATTAATAATTTTCTTTATTCTGGTTTTATTCTCAAACAGTTTGACAAAAATAAGTGCTCTAATTCCTTTCCATATGATTTTTTGATCAGGTTGAATACTAGCTCAACTGGAGGAGTGTTAGTTTGAAGGGCAAAAGGGAAAAGGTTAGGAAAAATAATTAAGTGGAAAATTATTAATCCTGTTGGGTTTTTGTCACATTGTCCAATCCTTTCCAGTACACACTGCAGGTAAACTCACATTCCAACTGAATTAACACACATTTTGTGTGGACTATTCTTAGAACACACTTTGTTATTCTGTCATTCGAGCTAAGCCAAAGAAGAAATTCAGACATTGACAGCCTATTTTAAAGAGGAATTTGACCATAATACTTTGAAGTAGACCCCCACTCCTACAAGACATTAAATAAATAAATAAAAACAAATTTAAAAAAAAAAAAAAAACAAAATAAAAAACCAACAGTGTGCTGGTGAGGTTCAAAGCCAAACTAAAATTCATACTTTCTGGTCATCTATAACAAGCAGGTCTAATAATGGCCCCTTTTTAGTATTGTTTTTCTTTCAGAGTTTTTCCAGAGACAATTCATAAGAAATAAAATTTAATGAATCTCCAAAGCTGTACTTTCTTGACTTATTACATTAGCAGTGCCTCTCATCTGATGGGGAATTTTGAGAGAATCACAGAATTCATTAAAGCATTTTACTGTAGATGGCTAAGATAGATCCTTACTAATGAGATGAACATTAATTAAATAAATTGTGGAATAGAAGTGAGCTGTTTAGGTGAGTTAAAAAGCCTGGCAAACAAGCATCACGCTCTACAAATCTGAATTCTGTTTATCAAGAAGCAAACGAGTTTATTTTTTATGTGAAGGCATGTAGCCAGCAGATCTGGCAATGGTGACCAGCCTAAATCTGTAAAAACAAACCATACGCTTTCCCAAATGAAAGCACAATTTTTTTTGTTGTTGTTGAGTTATATATTAGAAATGGAGCTCAGCAGGTAATCATCTGTAGTATCAGCAAAGATCCAATGCAACTGCAAAGTGAGATGACCCTCAAAAAAATAAAAGCATAAGCTTCAGAATGAGGTCCCCCGCTTGGCATTTGCATCTGCAGGTTGACTTAATGTCCCGAATAACAAGTAACTGCAACATTACGGAAGAAAACATAAAGGAAAGACTAGTATCCAATTTTCAAAACATATCTTAGCTTTATATTATTGTTTTCCTTTTCCAATACCTTTTATCTACTATCTAAACATCAACCATTTCTTTGGTATCACACAAAACAAAAGAGAGACTGACTAAACCATTATTTACTTAATATCTGGTTTAGGTTTTACAAGATGCCTTCAGAGACTCCAAAGATGGTGTTAACTTCCAGCTGATTCCATTTTTATTTTTTTGTTTACTTCAGTCTGCTTTTGAGACGACAGCTTGGACAATATAGAAACTCAAGATTTTTGTTCCATAAGGCCCATTTTACACTAAGCGCTTGAAGGTGAAAAGAGCATACATCTGTTAGAATGAGATTATAGTACTCAGAGATTTTTCCATAGATAGGCACCAGTGTAAGTTTTAAAAAAAGAAAGCCACATACAATCCAGTGATAGGTGGATTTAAATGAGACAACAAGGTGGCATTACTGGAAGAACAAAGATGATAAAGGAAGAACAGGATAGTTAAAACCTTAAGGTAAAGCTAAGCAGTATAATGTGTGAATCATAACATGAGAGAAGCAGATTGTGCTGTGACTTGAACGTAAGTCATGATCCAATGACCATGATCGTTAGCAGGCTGGGAAGTTATATTTAGCCACTGTATTTTGACTGAATTAGAAGGGGATGGTGCAGGTTTAAGAGCAGCCAAGAAGAAAGACAATGCGGTAAACAAATGTTTTAAGCCTGGAAAACTGAAACAAGAGAGGGAATTTCCAAGGGGCTCAGGAGGATGCAGCAGCAAGATTTGCAAACAGTGGGGTAGTGCAAGGAATAGAAAAGCAAGCACTCATAGCTCTCTGCACCTCTTTGCATAGAGACATTAACCCAGCTCAAGTGCATCTACACCAATGCACGCAGCATGGGCGGCAAACAGGAGGAGCTCGAAGCCATTGTGCAGTGGGGTAGCTCTGAGCTAGTCGCCGTCACAGAAACATGGTGGGATGACTCTCATGACTGGAGTGCTGCAATGGATGGCTATAAGCTCTTCAGAAGGAACAGACGAGGAAGGAGAGGTGGTGGGGTAGCCACCTGGATGCTGACAAGTCTATGGGG
>NW_009233748.1:56484-68470 GCF_000690835.1 Fulmarus glacialis | reverse complement strand
GAAGGGGGGGGGAGGGACGACTGAGCCATCTGATAGCTCTCTGCTGCAGGAAGAGGCTCTTCTTTTCAACTTTTTCCCCTCCCTTCTCCAGCTGTACTGCCCAAATAATGATTTACTGTTTCAGGAGAAATAGACATTGGGATTTCTTTTTTTTTCTGAGCTAAAAGTGAGAGAGACCTGATGACTTTCTTCCATTTAATAAGCACTGCACAGTTGTGACAAGCCCCCCATGGCCACTGTCCTTTTATTCTTCCTACACTACTCCAGGGTTCTGATTTCAACTTTCCCTTATCAATAGCAACAGTATTCAAAGGAAAAGAGAAGACAGAATGGGAAGAGGATGATTTTTCCGCTGCCCCCTCTCCCTCTTCTCAATCCCTTTAACATCACTCTCACAGGTCTCTAATTTTTCTGATGTATGTCGACATAAAAGGTCTGAAATGTTAGAAACAGTACATGGTATGGCGGCAGAGGGTTGTATGTCAAGGGTCCTATGCAAGGTAGCATGAGGAGTGCTTTGTGAAGGGCTTGTATACTGAGAGCAATAATCAGTGACTTGTTTTCCTCCGGTTTCGATCTAGTCAACTATTCAGGAGACTAGGAAGGTTATGAGTTATATTCTGGTTTGGTAAACTATTATTAAGCATCTTTTCTCTCTAATTGTAGTAAATCAAGGCTTCTAAAGTCTGGATGTAGATTTTATAGCATTTTTAAACTTCTGCCTTTAACCAGAAATTGGGTTTGTGGACAGTATTTCAGAAAACAAAGGCGCATTTGTTGTCTCAGTACTGCTCATCCAGCTCTGTCCAATAGATCCCTCCATACCTGTAACTGTTATGTGAAACATGCATAATGTGTCTTTTTTGAAAGCTGACAAATTCATAATGCATAGGTGCAACACCTATTCCATGCTATGGCTTGCTACCTTGTGTCTTTAAATTACTTTGACAACAGGCGTTCTGTAAATTTGGCTTTGATGGATTGTAACGTATGTACGAAATGAGAACTTTTTAGAACTATTGATTGTGCTTCCTGGTCTGGCTCTATAAGCCTTACAGTTAATTTCTGTCCATCTTGCTTCTGCCAAATGTGACAGAACTTGGTGCAGAGCAGGTCAGAGCTGCAGGTTGTCTCACAAGTGAATACAAAAGATTTCTATGAAGGATTAGAGGGAGGGCTGTGTGTCGACAGCTTCTTGCTTGTAGTCTCAGGTTTAGATCATGGTCACTACTGCTACGGAACATCCCCACCCCAAATGCAAAATTCAAGTTAGTTCACTTAATGTAAAGAACGTGCAAAAATATATTTAAAACTAAAGTGCTTGTGAGAAGTAATTTAGAAAGCCCTGATACATTGCTTTTTCTAAACTTCTTGCACCCCTCTGAAAGGTGGTATTGTCATAGGATGCAAAGAAGCCGGAGACCGAAGTGCACCAGGTTATGTGGGAAGCTGATGGTGGAGCTGCAAACTGATCCCCCTGAGCCCCAGCCTGATGCCCTCAGACACTTTGCTTATTTTTTCTCTCCTAAACATTCTTAAGACTGTCTGAGTTCTGGTGAAAATGACACAAGGTTAGCTACTCTTATTCTAGAGCAACTGCAGCCAAAGCGTGGTCCATACACTAGCAGTTGCCTGGACTGCTGATCGTAGCTTTGGCTGTTACCGTGTTCAAGAGAAAAAAAATTGTAATTCCTTGAGTGTAAGACCAGGGTGTAAGATTGTCCATGGGAAAGATTACAGGTCAATCTGTTGATGCAAGAACTTCAGGAACCATTGCTTCAATATAGGTTACGGTGTTTATATATACAGACACCTATGTTTTTATCTGAGTACATGTCAAGCACTAGGCCTTCTCTTTTTCTCTCTGGAGGGAGAAAATTGCACGTGGATCTCTTATTTTTGTTATTTTGGTTGCTGTTTAAAATGAATACTAATCTGTTAAGCCCTCTAAGTGTCCAGTATTTTAGAATGATTGTTATAAAACTAAAAAAACCCCCCAAAACCCAAAATAAATTTGCAGTTGTTTCCTTAGCTAACCGGTATGATGCTAACAGCCAATGCACACCCTTAACACATGCTATCAGAGCTCATCTCCAGAATTTCATCCCCTGCTACACATAGAGAGGCTAGTTTGAGGAAGTAATCTTTTTTTCCTGGGGAAAAGAAGCTTTTTTCCTAGCTCCTCACCAAGCTCCTGACAGATACTCCCAGTGATGGGAACTGGATCTGTGCTTCCATGTCTGCTGATTGCCCTGTAACAGTGATGGGAGGAGGAGGAAGCAAAAAGGATGCCAGGCAATGTATGTCCCCGGTCGCCATCTGAGCATTTCACTGTTTGTAACAACATCACCCAAATTCACCGGTAAGAGAGACTGGATTACCTGTTGTAGGGCCCAACGGCATCACCTCCTGAACGAGCGATTCAAATTCAGCAGTGGTACGGGTGAGATGAGTTTGTGGCTTCAGTCTGTTTCCTCCTGAACGTGTTATTGGCATCGCTAGCCGCACCATCTCCGGGTAGTTTGAGAAAGACGCTGTGTCTTCTCAAAGAAAGAAGCATGAGTCTCCCTCCAAGGAGCAATCTGGCGTGGGCAGGGAGCCTCCGTGGGCAGGCAGCCCGGGCTTTGCTCTGGAAGCCGCTGCCCGGTAGATGGCACCAGCGGCAGCGGAGAGGCGGCGGAGAGCGCCCGGCCCTGCCCGGCCGGGCCGGCAGCGGGAGGGAGCCAGACCAGCCTTTGAACGGGTCTCCAGCTCAAGGACCATGTGAGAAATCACATTTCTAACACCCTGTACAATATTTTTTCGTTTAAGAATCATCGTTAGTTTCCAATCGGGGCATGTATGAATTGCAGGAAAACGCACGATGCTGTGTATATTGCAGTATTCTGCAATATTCTGCAATAGTCTGTGTGGGGTTTGCTGTGGGTATTTCTAGCGCTTTTAGGTTCACCACTTTCCTAGCTTCAGAAAAAGTGCTGGAATTATTGTCAGATATTTTGTCCCAATGAAGAGTGACATTTAAATCTGTAAAATCCCTTCATATTTTTACTGATATTCAGGTACCCTCTAAAAATTTACTAAAAGTGCTACTTGATGTGAATGCTTCCCCAATCTAATTCTTCTTTTTTTTTTTTTGGCTTAAATGTGTCATTTTTTCAGAAAAGGACACAAAGGGATTCGTGACTTCTGATATGTAGTGTTTTGGTTTTAGAAGGAAGGTTCTTGAAAAGCCTTTTATCAATTGACTGAAATGTTTTAATGAAAATTTCAGAAACTGAGTGGAAAAAGACTTGTTTTATATTTGCTTGTTTTATTTGGATTTTAAAATCGCCACGTGGTGATTTCAACTAAGGTACTGTGTCAGGGAAACCCAGAAGTGAAGTTGACCAGAGACAAGTAAAAATGCCTGAGTTGTTTTCATTGTCCAAATGTAATGATGTGCAATAATTTAAACCAGCAGTTTCACATGGTTAAAAATGAATTGGATTTTTTAAAATTCTAGAAGTAACCTCAGAAACACCAAAAAGGATAACTGTTTGTGTTAGGTTAGAATTAGTTTTGAAACTAAAAAAACTGTTTTCTATGCATTCACAAAAAAAAAAGTGTTTTTATTTTTAGGACTGCATAGAAAAAAATTTTGTTCTTATACCAACAAACACTGTTACAACAAAGGCATCCATTCCTGCAACTATCATTGAAGCTGAGAAAAATAAAATAATCTTATGTGTGTCAGGAGTAAGATACAAGCAAGATAATATAAAATTAGAGAGAAAAAACATTTTACAAGTACAAGATTCACTCTGTGACAAAAACATGGAAAACAAGGTTTCTTTATCCAAACAGTAATTTAAAAAACAAATACACAGTGATACAGCTGAACGAATTTATAGAATAATATTTAAAACTGGAAAATATTTTTTAAGTTATAAGAAAATAAATGTTGCTTAACTTGGAGAAATAGATTCATACTTGGGAAAAAAGTTAGATATAGATTTAATTTGCATAAATCTATACAAATAAACTAAATTTATGTTGTATCTAAACTTGCCAATTGCAGTGAATGGGAATTTTGCTGTTGGTTTGCCTGGAAACAAAGATTAAAGCTTGAAAAAAAATAGAGAAGCTGAAGTTCCAGCTTTCATTAAAGAACAACAAATGAAAATAAAATGTGCAAAAAAGTTTTTGCAAAACTTTTTCAAATGTAAATTAAACTTCTAAATACATTTGAAACAATTTTTTAAAAATTATTATTATTATTATTATATTCTCTTTCATTCACAAACTTTATATTTTAGGATCTTATTTCTGTCAGAAACCTCACTAACACAAAAACATAAACCAACAAATGCAGCTTCTGGTCTGCCCTGATATCTTCAGAGATTGTTTCTTGAGAAACAGAGGATTCACAGTTTTCATTCGCTTTTAGATATAATGTGAATTTGCTGTGGAAGGAAATTAAATAATTTGCAAACTGATCTTTCCCAAGTATCTTTTTGCATTAAACAGGGTTTGGATTCAGTGGCTCCTAATGAATTTGGATATGTTAACAGTGATTGGATCGTATCCAAATATGACTCGATGGGAAAGCCGTTAGTTTTCTTCCCTGAGGTTACACTGGGATCCCATCTGGTGATTGCTAATAAATGTGGATAAGTTCTGAAAAAAAGAGCTTGTATTGGATTCTAGTATGAATTACTGGGAGGGCAGTTTCTTGAAGTTTCATTCATGCACTTCAGGGAAGCTGAGTTTGAGTACCTTAAAACTTGACAAAAGGAACTTGTTGCTCACATTCAGTTAATTTTTTTATTCTATAGCAATTGTTTTTGCAATAGAATTGTGTTTGCCAGCAGCAAAAATGTATTTTTATGTAAAAACACTTATGAGAAAATCAAAAGCAAAACCAATCATTAAAAGCAATTTCATATTTGATTGTAGCTACCAAGTGCTCACCCTAAAATAACAACCTTAATTATCAAGTGAGTGCCTGAACAGCTTTCCTCGGAGTGGGATGAAATCTAAATCCCATTTATCCTTCCTCTGAGCCATCCAGAGCACTTAGGCAAGTCATTTCATTTTTATATGCAGTGTTAGGGAGAAAATCTTAAGAGGAACAGAAACATATGTTTGTCTCAAAAAAGAGGAAATGCTAATCCATTTTCAAAATCCTATAAATTCTTGGAAAATACAGCAGTACATTTAAAATAGTAAAGCTAATGGTTGTATGCAGCGTATGTTATTTGTGAATACTACAACTTTTTTTAGGGAAAGATTACATTTCTTTCATAAAGAAAAAATCCTGTTGTTCAGCTTTTTTTTCCTTGACAAACCAATTATTAGCCAGGGCAAATTGACCCTGGTTTTGATCAAAGGAGCAATTCATCTCATCCTGCAAGTCCTGCAGCCTCACAGCTATCTCTCATTGCAGAATGTGCAGGTCTTCTTTAGCTGCCGACCCCATCCAGGCATGAGAAAAGGGAGTGAGGAAAAACCTATAAAGCCCAAAATAAAACTGCGGATTCTTCTGGTTCTTGTCAGGTTCAGTTATAGTGGGGCAGAAGCAGCAGTAAATTCACTGAGGCTCTATCAGATCAAAACAGCTCCGTTATAAATATCATTCATATAAACCATGTGGGCGAGAGAGAAACTGTCAGAAGAAGGGAAGGGTAAATAGGTCTTCTGCACTTCAATAAATTATATGATGTTTTTATAGATTATAACATAAAAAATTAAAACTTAACATATGTATGCCTATACATGTGTGAATGCATGTATGTGTGCATACTCACAGTAGTATTAACCTAAACATTCAAATGTTATAAATCCAAATATTTTACTTTAATAAAATACAGAGATTTCAGTGACTATAGATAAAATTAGAGCACAGTATAAATCTAGGAGAACAAGAGCTTTGAAGAAGTGTTTCACATTTTCCTCAGGAGTTGACTCAATGACTTGAAGTGCTTCTGATGGGATGAACGAGGTAGTCCTGCTTGGCTTTGCAACTGGTGAGTCGCTCAGACGGTTGTCGTCATTAAAGGTGATGACCTTCAAAGGTGATGGGGAGGTGATGACCAAAGCCCCTGTTTACCTACACAGTTGATAGAAAAAGGTTGTTTCCTATGTCTCCCTGCTGTAATTGAAATTATCAGTAAGAATCTTAATGATATACCATTTTGCCAAGTTGTCTGTGCTTGCTGGTGATGTGTTCAGGCTTTTTACGTTTTGAGACTCCTTGACACTGTTATTGGAGTACAATTAACAATTCGTTTACATAAGATAGCTAGAAGTTGCCAGATGATAATGCGCTTCCCCTCCCTTCCGACCTCAGCTAGATCTAGAGCAGGGTCTTAGCTACCAGAGTTCATTAACTAGTGAGAGGTTAATATATATATATATGTTGGTTCAGTAAAGCATAAATCAGAGAGAACACACTAGCAAAACCATTAACATTGCAATGACTACAGCTATACAATAAGAGAATAGAAACACATTAAAATGATGGGAGTGCACCAAGTCTTTTAACAAGGGAATTGGCTTTGTTACAGAAGTTCATGAGACGTGAAGATACGTACAGATTACACGCCATCTACCAAAATGAGTAAATCTGTTTTCTTCTTTAAAATTGTCATACTTCTGGGCACACTGCTAACTTGGAGCTTTAATATTTTTTTAAAACAATTTTCAAGTGGGTTTTTTGCCACTGTCTCTTGATTTCTTGCCCAGGGGAGCTGAGGTCATTGAGTTCTACTGTCAATGCCATGCATTTGCTGGTTTAGGTCCCGAGTCAGTTAAACACACAGATACTTGCTTAACTTCAAAGGGGTAAACCATGGGCTTCAAGATAAGGTTGGTACTTATCTGCTCAGGGTAGATTGCTCACTGCCTTACAGGTCAGTCCTTAATGACCAGAGGGAGTAAAGCCAGAGCCAAAGAAAAATGAGGTTCAATGGAAACCAGGACACAGAGGAGGACACATACAGAAATGGGAGCCCTAACTTCAAAACTGTAAAGCAAAAAGACCCACTAGCTGCCCCCAAAGTTTCCTCCATTCTTCTCTGTTGGGTTCTCATGTTCACTTGGTGCCTATAATTGTGTCTCTGGTCGTGTCCAAAACTATTGCAGACTGATAGCACATCCTTAAGCACAGCTGGGAAATCAGAGCAACATTCATTTGCTCCAGCTTTAGATTCTTTATGCTTTAATCAGAGCTGGTTGCCTTAGCTCCCTTTTCAATCAGTGGAGGAAACAAGGGACAACCCAAGGGGATATATAATCTATTTTCTGCTGACTACTTCTGCATCTACTGATGTGTTGTCCTCTGCCCACTTCTGTCCACTAACTACAGTGAAAGCCTCGGGTGAGTTACTTAGATTAGACCTTTAGTTTAGGGATGCCCAATGTCTCTCTCCTCTCCCACACTCCCTTCCCAACCAGTAGAGTCCACAACCTGGTACCTGAAGCCACAGGGTGACAGGACAGAAGGGCTTGACCCTTGCAAGCAGAATTTGTGCCTTGCATTAACCTTGTAACTATTGCATTAATGGGGCTGCTCCTCTGGCCGTCCCTGAAAAGACCAGACTGTTAAGTTTTTTGGGAGGAAGGATGTAAGCAGCAGCCAACCCTCTAGAGAGCTTCCCAGGCTATGGATTCCAGGTGAGCACACATCTCCTGTTAGTCCTAGATGTGGCACTTCCAGCGAAGGACAAGATTCAGGATACATTTTGAAGTGGATGTTCAGCAGACTCTGACTCTTTTACAGAGCCACTTATTGCTCCCAGTTTATTGTAAAGTCAGTAGACATCAAAGCCTCAGGATCTCCACTGAAGTCTGAGATCCTGAAGCTTAACATTGAGCCCTTCTCTTTTTTGGAGTTTATGTCTTTTGTTGAGTGTTGCTGTGAGGGCTCAAGTCAGTAACTTTTGCACACGCAGGTGTGTATAAGGTCTCAGGAGTTTGAGAGTTTCCAGCATAGAGGAGGAGGATAACAGTACTGGGCTCTGAAGCTGCTGCTGCTGCTAGTGCACTGGCAGGCCAGATCTAGCACACGTGCATTTGCGCTACTAAAGAACACAAAAAACCTACAGCTCTCGCGTTCTAAAACCGAAGGAAAAGTTTGGCAATACCTTTGATGGAGTCGCCATTCTGGTGACCTCCCTACTGCTAGGATATCAAAAACACCTCCTCTCACCGGGAGTTATCCTTCCTGCTCTGCCATATGTTGGCTTGGAGGGGGCAGGAGGATCAGTAGCACAGCCAGAAATAGTGGGGTGGCCGTTTATCCAGAGGTGAATCAGAGTGCATGCACTGGGCCAGCATTGTCTGTGGAAAGGATACTCTGAGAATTGCTGATGTCTGAATGTATAGACCCCCTTTGTAAGGTACAGATGATGAATGATATTTTTCTGTAATTTTATTTTCTGCTGCAGCTGCCGTCCAACCTTCTAAAGTAAAAATCTATAAGCTACTGCTGTAAGTCACTAGGTGGAAGCATCTACCTTAATACTAGTAGCATAACTCCTCATTGGAGAGGTAAGCTTTTCAGTTCCATTCTCATCTTTAATTTCTGCATCACATTACAAAATGTCTCATTATCAAATGCTGTGAATTGTAGTCCTATTATTGTCTGGTTCAGCAAAGTACTCCAGCACAAGCCCAAGTCCACCCTAGGCCCTGACCCTGTAACGTTTGGGGGTGCACTTTATTTTGTATAGTGATTAGTACTTGCAGGGCTGGGACTTCATTCGGTGAGACATGCAAGTATGTGTTTAAATTGAGCTCACAGGAGCAAATGCTTGAGTGGCTGAGCTGGGACTAACACGAGTCTTTTTGCCTTGCAAACACCTTTAGCAAAAATCCAGTCTGATGCCCTCACAGATGGACTTTCTGAGCCCCTTCTTTCTGTACCAGTACCTCCACACTGTGATTGCTCTTCTCACTTTCCTCTCTCCACTCAGGATAATTGTTTGCCTTGGAGAGAAGTCAGGATGCCTATTAGCTGTGAGCTGGGCAGTGGTATTGCACCTGGAAAGTGGTATTGTTATGATGGAAAACACCACTAATTTGAGCAATAGGTCTTCTGCAGCATCGTAGCCCTGTGCCCAAGATCCACATGTCCTTCTTTCTCCAGGATTTGGTTTCCTGATTCTTCTCCAAATCTGTTCCGGTCTGGAATATTCACTGATGTTCCAGAACTGGCCAGGAAGGGGGACAGCGATGTTATACAGATAAGGAGGCAAGTGGGGATGGGCCATCCGGCTGCGTGTTGCATTCTGGCAGGGTGACGATTTCTAGGTCTCTCCGTGCCTGCTGAAAAGGCTTCCCTCTTCTGACTGCTCCCTGCTAGCTCTTTCTGGCTGGAGAAATGATATAAGCATCTCCTAATCTACTTTAGGCACTGGCAGCAGGGCTAATTAAATTTAAACCATCTAAGCTAACCTGGTAGATTTTGCATGAAAGTGGATTAGCGAGTGCTGAAACCACCACTTTGCCAGCAGAGCTCCATAGACAACCTCATGCAAAGGGACTGTAAGCAACTGTCGGAGGTTGGCAGTATGGAGGCCATACTGCCCCGGCAGTGTTTTAACCTTCTCAGCCGTGGTGACGCTGCAGCAGGAGGGCAAACCAGCCAGATGCTAATCCAGCTCTTCCTCCATCAGTGGGTTCTCCCCCAAATGCCAATCTTTATTGTGGGTGATTCGTGAATGGGAAAGCACCGAGTTTGTTTTTCATACTGCAGACTACAACGCTGAGAAATAAACAAAAAGAAATCTGGTTTTTACTTGTTAACTGAGCAGTTTTGATTTGAAAATCACTGACAGACGTCAAACGTGGGACCCCACAATGAAATGTTTACAGTGCCATTTCAGAGAGGGACTCCACTTTGAAATTAAGTGAAAGTATGCGGGAAGTTTGCAGAGCAGGGCATGTGTAGGGGTAGCAAATTAAAGCACGATGGAGCCATCAGCATTCAGGGGTTAGGGAAAAAACTGGTATTCATATTCCTCATGTTTCTTCTCAATTGACAAGATGATCCCTTCCATTTGCGGTTATTGGGCTAGCTTTTGTCTTGATTTCCCTGTATTTTCAATTTGCCAGCTTTGGCTTTGTGTTACTTTCCTTTATAAATGGTACTAGCAAACTGTGGAGCTCTGCACAATTTATTGTGAAACGGACAGAGAAAACGATTTCTTTATGTTTTTCTTCTGTTTGTTTTTCTTGTGTGAACATGTGCAACGTGTTTCACGCGAACCGACGTGTTATTTAGCGCTGACTCTGTAATTGTATTTTAATTTGATGGAGAAATGCTTAACACACTTGACACTCTCATTTCTACTTCATTTTCTCTTGGAACAGCAGACGCTGCTTTCCATAACATAAATGAAGGCAGCTAACTTCTATAATTTGACACTCGGAATGACTTTATTAATAGAATCTGTCTGATTTGTTTACTGTTGGCAACCCCCAAATATTCCTCCAAAGAGGAAGTTACTCTGTTAGCCAGAGTAATTATATTTATTATACTCACACCTCGTGCTTTATCTATATAAGGCTCATTTGCTTCCCAATTCACTGTTTGTTACAGAGACTAGATAAAACAATTACAAGGCAACTTGCTTTTTATTTTGAATATGTAAAAGTTGTAAGCTACAGCGAGTTGGAAAAACGCGAGTAACTCTATGGGACAGAAATAATCCGAAGCACATTCAATCGGCTGTGGAAGTACAGAAAACAGGACCGTCAAGAGACACTTTGTGGAGGTAGCTGGCAGTAAATGAGATGTGAATCTCTTGTGCCTTCTGACGGCAAAGCTCCCTTTGCAATTTGGGTTTGTGTGCAAATGAGGGGAAGAAGTAATTCTTCCCTTGTACGATCACATCTGCAATATCGCTTTTATACTCCAGGCTAGTGATTAACAGAAATTATCGTACAAAGCAGAGAATTGCTTAGAGAAGAGAGCACCGGAATGGGGAAAGCTGGGGGGGAAGGGGCTTCTCATTCATGTAGCCTGGGGGGGACACATAGGGGGTGGGTTAGGGACCATGCCGGCAGCATAGCATCTAAAAGCTCTGTGCACCATGGCTGCTATACTGATAGGCAAAATGGAGGAAAAAACCTCACGATAATTAGACATTAGAGTGTAAAATGGAAAGAAACATATGAAGAGGGAAGATATGGGCTGAAGAAAATGAGGAGAAGCCTTCCTGCGGGTCAGTGGTATGAACTTGCTGACTGCTCTCCCTGGGGAAGTGGCAGAAACCTCGTTGTTTGGAGCATGTGAAACTAGTCTAAACAAGACCATAATAAATGTTTGCTGGAGAACAGTCCTACATTGGCAGGGAGCGCTGGGTGACCGAATGGGTCTTTTCCATCTGTAGAGTCTATAAATAACAACAGACAATGCAAAAAAAAAAAAAAAAACAAAGTGTGAAACCTGGGCAGGCATTTTTCGGAAAGCAAATCGCTTTCCTAAAACAGAGAAAAAGCAATCTGAAATCACCCAAAAACATTTATTGAACCTTATCTAAGTCTGTTTTTACAAAACGTGTTAGTAATCGACTGGCGGGGTGAAACCTTGGGCTGATTGACGTCCAGTGGAGCCCTACCACCAACTGCAGCGGGTCAGGGTTTCACCCTGAGGGAGGCTGCATCGCCTGGAGCTCCCCGGAGTGGAACTCTCCTCTGCACCTCGGTGGTGGGGAAGGCCACGGCACCACGGCGGCACCACGGGCGTTTCACTGGCGGGGCTGGCATATCACTTCAGGGCCTGCCTGTGCGGATTCCCTGAGGGCAGAGCCGGGCAGGCACTTTGCGAGCGGCAGAGGTGACCGCCCCGTCCCCTCACCGCCCTGGCTCCACGCTAGCAGCAACCCGCTCCTTGCGCTGTTTGCGTTCACTGTCTCATTTTGACTGGCAGAGGTGGGGGAGCGCTGGCACGAGCAGCCCCGCCGCAGGCCGGGGGCAGGGAGCGCGTCCGGCGGAAGGGCGG
>NW_009233748.1:538-56418 GCF_000690835.1 Fulmarus glacialis | reverse complement strand
TTCACTGCCTCGCGGCGGGAGGTAGAGCATCCACCTGAGGATCCTTCCTGGCCCAGTTTTTCCATCCCGGCGTGTCTGAGCACAGCGTACAGCTCTACCGCTTGGAAGATAGCTGTCCTGGGGCACGGGGGAGCACTTCCCATCCCGGGGGCCCTGGTGTCTCCCCGGCCATGTCCTGAGGCTGGTGAGGGCTCTGGCACACCAGTCGGAGCAATTGGGGAACCAGAGTTGTTTGGTGCGTTTTACCAACCAGAACTGAGAAATAAGCCTAGGCACAGCCCCTGCTCAAAACAGTTTTTTGTCTCATTTGCTATCCCAAAAAAGAAGGAAGAACAAGAAAAGAGTCACAGCTATTTTAAAATAATCTAACAAAAGAGCAGATAAGAGCATTGCACTTGCAGTCCCGTGCTTCCCTTCTCACAGGCCTGCCTCCCCCCCTCGCCCGTCGCAGTAATCCCGCAGGGCTGTTTTGTTTGGTTTGCTTGTTTTGTTTGGATTGGAAAATTCCCACTAGTTGTAGCTCAAAAATTGTGGCAGGAAAACTAGAAAGTGAAACCAGCCAGATACATAAGTAAAAATGAATGGCCCACTTTCATTATTTTTCCTTCAATTTCAGATGGAGCAGATGTTCCCTCTCTTCTGCTTGTCCCAAGCTCTTCACTCAGGCTTTGTCCCCGTTGTCCTTGGGGATGTCCTCCGCCCTTTCTGGGCTTTCGGCTCTGCCTCCCTTCCCTTTTGCTGTGATGCTCCTGAGGTTTGGGAACATGAGGATGATGGTGAGGAGAAGTGGGAGGACAACTGGTGCAAGGCAGGAGGGCTGTACCTCTGCGGTGGGCCAGCTGGGTGGGCAGGGGGACGGGGATGGGACAGCAGCAGCACCCCGTGCTGAGCCTGAGCTGCCGCAGCTCAGTGGGGCTCCACAAGTCCCCAGCACCTTTTTCTGCCCGTTTCCCCCCACCAGCCTCCTCCACTTGGTGGCCTGGCCTCACGCTCCTCTCAAATCTCCCTTCCTGGGGGATTTCTGTGACCCAGGGCTGCCAACCCTTGGTCCCCTTCACTGAGGGGCGAGAGGAGGGGAGTGGTCCCAGCCCCCAGCCCTGCTGCGCTTGCTGGGTCTGTGCAACCCCAGGATGTTCAAGAAAGCACAATAAAAAATAGGGCAGTGCTGAGCCACAACGTCTTTGATTCATGCTCAGTAACCACATGAGAGGATCCCATGCTATGCTTATAAAACTAAACTGCTTCAGCATTAAGAGAAATATTTAGGAAGATGCTGCCAGCACAGCTGACCTGCTAGTCTTCTGCGAACAGACTGATTTCCTGATGTCTCCTCCCTCCCGCAACCTCCCTTTTTCTGCCAGGTTGTTACATCTTTCTTTTGTCAGCGTTTGTTTTGTTGTGTCATTTCAGGGAGCAGAAAGGATGAGTCCCCACCCGTCGCACCCCAGCAACCCCCCGGCAGCGCCCGATGTGCAGTGATCTCAGTATTCCTTTGCTGTAACTGACTGCTGAGTTTGGCGTCTTTCTAACTGCTCCCACGACCTGCCTACAGTTTTGGGGACACCAGAGTCTACCTCCTGGGAAGTTGTGCCTTGGTTTTCTGGCCCATCAGAGCCTGTGCTTGGCCTCTCCTGCCAGTCCTGCTAGGGCATGCCGTGGTGGGCCGGCTTCACCAGCTCTTCCCTGTCATGCTCTTCCCTCACCCTCAGGCTTTTGAACGTCATTATGGTGGGCTTTGCTTTGATTGACTCCAGTGGCTTTCAGGGTGCCTCAGAGAAGATGCCTTGTGTGCTCCTATTCTCATTCAGGGCAACAATTATGTTAAACCTTGGCAATGCCCAGATATTCCAAATGGTTCTAAATGTTCCTTAACTTTCCAGCTCACAGTGCTTGTCTGAACGCCCTCCAGGAAACTCCCCTGTCAGAAATGGAGGAAATAGTTCCTGGTGACCAGGGAGTGCTCTTCCAGCCTTTTCCCATGGCTGGTTTGGGATTTCGTGATGCAGCGGAGTTTCCCATAGCTGTTCGTCACTGTACGCACTGAAAACACCGTGCTGTGTGAGCTCCCCATCACACCTGGCGAGCAGACTCACCCTGAGGTTCATCTGGAGGGTGCTTCTCCCTTTGGCCAGAAGTTCTCAGCATTTCTCCCCCAACCCTCCCTGCCTTTTCTTCCTGGCTATTACACCGGGTCCCTGCCCCTTCATCTCAGTCCCTTCCTTGCCCACCCAGCTACTTCCTTGCACTTGAACTCTTACCTCCTTGCCCTTCAGAGAGAGGCAAGTCCAAGTTTTGCAAACCATCACATGTGGCTTTAGGCATCTGAGCTTTAGAATGTAGAGACTTTCATTGATGCCTGCCCTGGGTTATCCTGTGGTTTTTAAAAAAAGCTCTGGACTGTTTCAAGGAAGCGGAAACGTTAGGGCTCTGACCATCATGTTTTCCTCCCAGCCTTCTCTGAAAGATTTAGGCCTATCCATGAGGACGCTGAAGGAGCAGCGTTCATTACAGAAGGGTGCATATGTGTATGCACATACACGTGTTTATGTGTGTACGTGGTCTCCTTGGGCTGGACCAGGTGCCAGCGATGGGGTATAGTGAAATGAACTCACACTGCTTGATTTTTTGGAAGTGCCAAGAGCCCTACGGTTTCGTTTGGCACTGCGGTTGCTCAGAGCTAGGGAATTTTTTTGTTGTCTTTTTGACAGTTTATACCCTTTGGAAGGGAGGGGGTTTGGTGGTTTGGACCTGAGGGGTATGAAAAGGACATTTTGGATGGAGGCTGGCAAAGCATTTGCCAGTAATTGTTCTAAACCATAGTAATAATATTAACAGGAAATGGGTAATAGTGTTCAAGTCCAAGCAGCACGAAGATGAAGCAAGCCTTAGGAAATAAATGAGTAATAGTAGCAGTGTAGGTTGGTGGATGAAGACCATCTCCCTTAATTTTTCAGTGAGAGAATGCAAACAGTATTCAATGTCTTAGAAAGTGAAACATTTTAAAACATCTTTTAAGAATGAATGCTTCAAGTATCCCACTTGTGACAGTCATGCGTATGATCTGGAGAGATCTGCTGGGACCCAAAGCATTTCAAAGGCGAGTTCCCTAATTAGATGTGTGCAGCAATGTCTGGTAAAGGGGTCTGATCTCCAAGCAATGTTTTTAGTTACAGCAAAACAAAGGATCAATCATAAAGAGCCACCAAAGGAAAGATGCATAATATTTGTGTTATGCAGCCTTCAGGATACTGTAATGACAGCTCTGGAGCTTGCCCTGCAAAGCATCACCCTGCACGCTGCAGGCAACGCTCGCTTCTCTAACCCCACCAGCAAAGCTCTGAGTGACACTGCTGGGGCCAAGTTTCACCCCTTACCTTTAGTCTTAGAATGCTGCTAATGGCAGTAACGTGTAGGCAGAAAGTACAGGCATTCTTTTCCGCAAAATAAAATTATGGGCCTTTTGCGGGGGGCCCCAGAAGCCCAGAAAAATCGGTTTCCACAGCATTGTGTGGGCTTCTGCACGATGGAAGCCACACATATCTTTTGCTGACTTGTGCCCCAAGAGATTATGGTTTGGAATGTAAAATCGTTGACAGTAATATACATTGAACAATCATTTTTTATTAGGAGGTTGAATGGTAGCGGTTAACAAATTAATCAGGGAACAGGGATACAAACATATGCCTTTATAGCTTATGGCATGGGTAGAACCCTTATTTTCTCCACTTAGTTAGTCTGTATGTTTTAAAAGGAATAAGTTACATGCTCATCATTTTTCTTGTTGTCCAAGATCCCAGCAACAAAACAGTAGGGAACTCCCATTACACATTTCGACTCGAAAAGTATTCCTTTCTGCTCTCTGTAAAACGCGCAGGTCTAGTGATCCAAGTTAAACATTACTGGAATTTCACCATAAGTCAAAAACAATATTAATTTTGAGCCCACATATTTTTCTTCTGGTAGGGTATAAAAGTTTAAAATAAGTACACGCTCCAGACAATCTGTAAATGGTAGAGAGCAATGGATGAAATGAGGAAAGGAAAACAAAACAACATGCACGTTTAACAACAGAGCAGCAGCAATGTTGGGTGGTATGAACTTTTTTTTGAGAGCTTTTTCCTCGCTCTGTGGTCTGGTTCAAAGGGAAGCAAAGGCTGGCATCATGCCGCTGAGCCGGGCTGGGAGATTTCTGTCCCGTACAAATCCGTAATCGGGGTTACTCCTCAGCGGGAAGCACAGGGTTTGTTGCAGAATATTAGTGTGGCATTTCTGAGCTCCCGCATCTCTCACTCCCTCCCTGCGCGGGAGACACCGCGCTGCTGTTTGTCTGAAGTCTAAGGACTGCCACAGCCATCTTTTTCAAATTAAAATGGCAATGTAAAGTTTTGTAAATGTTAGTTCTCCTAATTGACAGTGGCTTGTATAATTAAAATAAAATCACTAATATTTTCTCTTGTTTTCTTTTTTATCACTGAAGTTCATTTTTCAGTAACTCAGACAAGGTCTTCGTTTTTATGAAGACCCATGCTGACCTCTAAATATCTGATTTTTTTCAGTGAGTGTTTATGCCCATCTGGTTTGAATTTAGCATTCTTATGAGTCATTTCACTTTGATAGGAACACTATGCTATAGAAAACTTCTTTTAATATTTTAACGTTTTAAATCAAACACTGCATAGTGCATTACCTAAGCCCAGCTACAATTATGGAAACTGGTGGGTTACTTTTCTTCATCGGACATTGCGTTTGCTCTTTTTGTGAAATAAATGTTTCGCATTGTAGAAAGGCCTACAAAGCACATGTGTTCAAGTGTTTTACCATCTTTTGCTGCCACATCCTTTCCCAGACTTAATAACAGCCTTTTTGGAAACAGCCTCGGTAGAGGAAGGATGAGTGATTCTATAGGAAGTAAGGATGCTCAGCACTTCCTTACATCTGACATTTAACCCAGGCAAAAGTGCTATATTTATTTTTCTATCAACACTCATTTTATTACTTATTATGTTCTTACTACATGCATTTCCTGATGTTAAAGATATAACCAACTCTTTGGGGCTTTTTCTTTTTGCGCAGGGAAGCTCTTAAATAGATATTTTAAGAAACTCTGATTTGCAAAAAAAAGGGAAGGAAAAAAGTTATAAGCAAGCCATTAAAAGTACCGTGTTGTAGAGACCATTCTATTTCAAAATAAAATCTGGGTTTGCTGGTATGTTTTGTTGAGTTATAACTGAATCATCACATAAAATAGAATGGGTCAGTTCCAACTGGAAAACAAATGGAATATTTTAAAGTATTATTTATTTGCATTATGTGGAAATGTGTTCTAACAAGTTCAGACTCCACTCCCTTTCTTGACTAATTAAATATGTTTCAACTCTTAAGAAAATATAAAATAAAATTAAAAATTGATGTTTTCTCTGAGACCCCCAACCAAAAGAGAATTAGCTTCTGAGTAAGTATGAGTGAATTGCTTTAAACCAGACGAAAATTACAGTATGTGATACAGGAAAATGTAAGTTCTTTTTTCCACAAACACAAACTGTTTAAGCACTCACTTATTTTAAGCGATTTTAGAACTTACGTGTCTTCCCATGTACATACAAATTAGACTGACAAGTCTTTTCCCAGTTTATGGCCCTAAAATTTCCTTCTTCGAAGGGTCAGATTCTCCTCTCACTTCTGTCAGGATAAGTTGGGATTCAAGTAACAAAAGAGGGGATATAATCTTCAGATGATCTTTAGCAGAAAATGCATAAAGACACCATGAGGATTGAGCTTCATGAGGATTCAAAATGATAATTTTTTTATACCCATGTGCTAGGGTATATTTTATGTTGACCAAGGCAGCAGAGCAGCTAACGTGCTTTAAGCAAGACCTATTCACTGCCACAAAGCAAGTTTTTCAGTGCTATGTGGATTAGTTGTTTTATCTGTTTTATTTTGCATTTTAGGTAGGATTAAAAAAAGGACAGGCCCACTAACAGGGGTTGAAATATAGTCCCTTCATTTTTATCATTCATATCCAGCCTGGAACATGAAGAATACTTTTGTAGTTCACATTAGTCACATTATCATGATGGAATAATGAAAGAAGAAAGGATTTATTTTTAAGTACGGTTCAGAGGTATAGTGTTGTCTGACTGATGTCAGAATATAACATGTTTTAAAAATACTTAACCTTCATCAGTCAGGCAAATAAAGACCCTTTCTAATCCGTTTAAGATGTTACACTTTTCTTACCTTTTTCAGAGTAGATAATGGAAAACTTCAACCTTGTTAAGAAATCTGGGGATGTTATATTATTGAATTACAATTTTGCCCATTTTCAATAATAATTTTTCAGAGATTGCTGAACTTTGTTTACTCCATTTGCAAAGACAAACAGCAAAATACTTTCACCCATTTGCTCAGTATATGTATACTGTGGTGACTGTTCATTTTTATGGGAAGGTTTCTAACATATAATAGACATAAGTAACATCCATCACATATGCTCTCTGCCATTTTACTTGTGAGGGTTAAGGAGATGTAGTGGAGAGGCTGCCCTTATAAGTGTGCAAATTATGAGGGCTGTTAAGCAAAACACATTTTGGAGGTTTCCTAAGGAAACTGTGTTAAAAAAGGAGGATAATACCGCTTCCTGACCACACGAGGATGTTGTGAGAATAAAAATATTTCTGATGGTGAGGTGCTCAGGTGTTACAGGGATGGAGACAATGCAAATTCCTAGACAGCTAAATTAATTTTAGCATCTTTCCTTCCTCTTTGAAGTTGTGTACTACAAATGGTTACTTACGGGCATATCTTTGGAGCCAATGGCTCTGCTAATACAGACTGTGTATGAAGTATCAGCAGCGAAGGAGGGAAGAGATTCAGATTTTGTCTGCTGAAACGCTACATGTGTGTGTGGCAAAACACAAGAATTCCTACTTATTTTTCTGTGAGAAGAGTATGTTTAGAGTACAGCACTAATCCCTTTCTCCAGAAAGTGCATCAACTGAAAGCAATCAAATATACTTTTTATATTTTTAATTATAGTGTATTTTCTTTCCTTGAATTTCAAAAAATTGCGCGTGTGTAATAGTGGGAAGAGCTCTGCAGTTCAAAACAGAAGCAGGTTTGAGCCTCAGCCGTACACCACATGTTGCTCTTTCTGAACAGAAAGATAAGCAGCAGTAAATTGTTAAAGCTCAGGTTCATGAGGAGCCCAAGCATTTCCAACAGGAATCAGAAAGGATTTGGGAAGCTGTTCCAAGGCTGAGAGCCTCAAATCTGCTGCTCCTCCACTGCCCGGTGCCGCAGGGGATGAAACTCTGGAAGCATTTTCCATTTCCAAACCCTGGGCAGGGGTAGCTCGGCTCCTGCCCTCGGGGAAGGCGGCCTCTGAGAGGCCTGGGCACGCGGGCGTCTGCCTTGGACTGAAGGTCTACTGGCAGCCGTGGAGGAGGTATTTCTCCTTGTCATGTTGTGCCTAACAAAACAGGTCGCTCACTAACCCAGCAACAGCTCTTTTAATGCCCAACAGCAGGAGGATGGGGAGAGCGATGTGCTGCCCTGTGCTGGCTGTCCTGTGGTTACCCCGTGCATGTGAAGTGGGGCTAATCCCCTCATTAGTTTTCCATATACTCTGCCTTCGCTGGGGCATCCCCCATTGCTTAACACGAGTAGAAACTACTTGGCCAGGAAGAAGGAGCTGGTACAACTTCGTGCTCCTCAGGATGGAGGAATCCAGGCATCTGCTCCAGCATCTTTTTATACATTTTACCTAACTAGGGAGGGCAGGAGCCTGGGCCGCTGCAGGCAGACAGGGAAATCGAATTTGGGTCTCCCACATGCTGGATGAGCACTCCTGCCACTGCATTCCTGTATAAAGAAACATCGCTGCTCCTGCCAGCTGGCTATTAAGGGCATAAAAAAGCAGGCTTGCTCTGCTTTTGAAGGAGAAAGGTTAGCCTCTGAGCTCAGAGGAGAGGGAGCCGTGGCATGCACCTCTTAAACCCTCTTTCTCCTCAGTGTGGGTTTTTCTGGAGCATCTCCAAAGACCACTAACTCCCCCTGCGTGCCGGAGCTCAGCACCCAGGGAAAAGGTCTAGACTCCCGAATCCATAACAGGCAGCTCAAATTAGGTGGTGCAAGCCCTGGCACGTGGTGATTTGGCCCTGCAGTGCCTGTGTTTGTTTAAAGAGCTATATGCTGAGCCAGGTCAGTGCCTATTGCATTAGTCATAACAAGCTTTCAAGATTATAAATGGGGAAAATGCTGAGTAACTTGTGATTCAGCCTTATTATGATTTCTAAGTACATATTACTAATACAGTCCCTGCTATTACACTACTTCCCCTTCGATGTGACGCCTACACCCGTTCCCCACACAAAGCCGGAGCTGAGAAAGCTCCGCTTATTTTCAGTAGCTGGTAGGAAATGTGGAGTTGGCTCATCCTCCTCTTGGCATTTCCATCACCCTCAAAAACTCCCTTGTTTTAAACTGTTTACTCTGTGCCAAGATGTTTTCTTTAGAAAATAGTAGTGACGGAAACCAGCCAGTTTAAGGCAAAGCTGCAGGTTCTGCGTCCGCTGAATGTAGCACTCAGTATTTTTTGCCTTTGTATTTACCATGTTATCCGCAGGATTTTTAAGGAAGAGTGAAAATTGAGCCATCAGGTGGTTTCCGTGGTAGAAGCTTGAATGTTTTGTATAAAAAAAAAAGACAACTTTGTTTCTTTTGGCATTATCTTAGATGAAGTTAATGGTGGGTGGAGGCTTCCCGGGAAGGAAATGTGTAGGGGTAAAAAATGAAATTGTGGTGGGCCACCACCCTGTAGGGCCTTGGTGGAAACCCTGAATAATTATCTGAATGTTTTGGGTTATGGAAGTTTGGGTCCTCTTCAGCTGGGGTTTTGCAGAGGAGCAGAGTGTTGCAGAAAAGCTTGTTTGTGCACCTTTCCATTGGCGAGAAGAACACCGTCCCGTTTTCCCCCAAAGAGGGCAGACCTTTGCTCGCTGGAATTCAGTTTGATCAACTTTACTTGCATTGAGACATCTGTTATGCCGAGAAAGGTCTCTTTTGAAGAAAGAAAGGTTATTTCTGCGGTAAGGCACCCTGAAGTGCTGGGGGAGGCTGGGAGCAGTGATGCCAGGCTCAGAGGGGTTCCCAGCACCAAGAATCATGCTCCTTCTCCCTAAATGGGGCTGTGGCAGCTCCCAAAATTGGAGGCAGAGCCCTGTGGTTCCCTCAGCAGTCGGCAGGAGGAGAGCAGCACCACAACCACCTGCTCGCCACCTCCAGCTTTCTCTCCAGGGGCTGTCAAGGGACCCTGAAGTGACCAGGCTCCTAATTTAGGCACCTCGGTTAAGCACCTGAAGTTAGAAGGGATGAGTCGGGGACCTGAAGTGCAGATTGCATCTGTGACAGCAACCTAAAAAGTTCCTCTTCCTCCTTCCCAGCTTCACTGAACACCCAAGACCCCACATTTTTCTGGCATGGTCCCATGGGAACTCCCACGTCACGTGGCCGGAGACGCTGCCAGTTTAGCACCATGCTCCAAAGTCAGTGCAGTGGTGTAGGTGAAGCCCTGGGGATGCTGAGGTGGACACCACAGTAGTCACACAAGGCAGGGGACAGAGGAAGGTTGTGGGTGTCCAGGCCACAGCTGCAGCGAGGATCCTGCTGACCATGGACACGGGAAATGCCACATCTGCAAAAGTGAGATTCAGCAGATAAAAGCAATTTTTAGGCATAAGCACCTTATCGGTTTCTTATTGTGGGTTTCTCTGGAAACACTGGTGCAGTTTGTCCCCATTGGCAGAATGGCTTGGTGGCTTAACCAGGAAGGAGGGACATGTATGCTCCAGGTGCTCCTTGGTTCAAGGGACTTGAAATTTCAGCTTCTGTAGCCAGGTGAGTACTTTGGCCACCAGGTTTAGGCTATTCTAGAGCAAAGCACCCCGCTGTAGCTGCACAGAGATATGCAAACTTCGTGGATCTGGAAGGAGATCCTGCTAAAAAGAGCCTATTTCTTACGGTGAAGGATCTTGGCTGGAAGTGGGGGAACCCATTTGTCTGGTCCCTGCTTTCAGGCCTCTTTATAAATTTATTTCAATCTGTAGATAAAGAAAAAAACGACATGGGAAGCAGGGCCTGGGACGCACCCTCTTTCTTCCACCACTCCTGCTGCACCACATCTACCAGCTAAGCCCGGCACGGGCCGGAGGACACCAAGCAAAAAAGGTCCATTGGGAAAGGAGGCACAGGGATGCCTGTTCTTCTTGAGTCCAGACAGCCTCAGTGAGGAGAGAGATACCTGCACAGTGTGCTCAGCACCACCTTGGACACTTCAGGAAGACTTTTCCCAGCTACAGTCTCCCTGGAGCTGGGAGTAGGTCCTTATCTCCATGGCAGAGTGGTGAGGTGTGCCGAGATCACAGCCAGGGGTTAACTCTGGGCCACCTCGGAGGGGTAGGTGCTGACTTCGAATGGAGACTAATTTCATGCCTTCATCCCTGGTTTGTAACCACAGGTGGAAAGCACCATCAGCTCTGCTGTGTATGGTCAGTGTTGTACCTCGCAAGAAGAATACAATCAGCTGGAAAAGACCTTCCCAATGTCTGTTAAATGCAGACAAAAGAAGACATGAACAAAAATAGAAATTACAGAGAAAGAGCTAGGGGCAGTGACTCATTTGGAGTAAATCCATGCAGCCCTTGAAGTCTTTAGTGGTATTGCTCTGCTATGCAACTGCCGGTGACCTGGGGGTGGGAGTGCATGGCACAGGTCAGGGTAAGCAAGGGGTGGTACCTGAACCCTGTGTGTCAGCAGGTACACCTCCTACACGATATCAGTTGCTTCTGCAATTCAGATGGACTGAAATGGTCACTATTTCCTGTGAAAAATGAGAGCTTTCCATTTCATAATTTTCATTTCACTTTCTTTAAACGTTTGGATGTTTTCCAGTGCTTCCTGGTAGCTGCCATTATAATGCTGTTTCAGACAGACTCGCGTGAGTCACTGTGCTGCCAAATTTAGAATTCATCCTAGAAATGCCCAGGGTCTTCTTTCTACTCTTTCTCCCAGTCCCTTGGGCATTACCCAAGCTTCCTCCAGATTTTATCCTGGGGTCCTCACCATACCACCTGACCTCCTCTTTGTGGTGAAATCTAGTTATTACAAAACATCTCGACCTCTGAGAGGTTAAGCAGGCAAGCTTATGTTAAATCCAGAGACATTTAGGTAAGCGCTTTTAGACAAAAACAGTGTTACGTATTTGCAGTTCAAGCTCTGGTTGGAAATGCCATTCATGGAAAACAGAAAGGCAAGAAATTCACATTTGGAAGTGGAAGGTTCACAATCAGGTTAAGGATACGGAAGGGAAAATAACGTTAACAGTGTTAAGCACTATTGTCTAAAGAATGTTCTCTCTAATAATTAGTTAGTTGTGTGCCTGTGTGGTACAATTTGACTATTTAAAGTTTGTGTCTCTAATCCTGGATGAGATTATTTTCTGCATTACAGGAGTGATGAGAGAGCATCTTTGGAACTCTCTGTGATAAGGTAAGCCTTCGTGCATGTCCTCTTCCAGGATTGTGGCCAGAGTAGTCGGAGGTGCGGAGCACTGCACGTCTTCAGGAAAGCTGTGTCTGTAGCCTGCTTCCTTCCCTCTTTGTTTTTTGGAGGGCATATCACAAGGCTCATGCTGTAAAGCCAGCTTCAGCTGGAAGCATCCTTTCTATAGATGCAATTTGCACAAGGTTTTGGCACCATTATCTGCAAAATAATCAAAATTATAGACAACTTACAGACTGTGTACTCAGCTGGGCATCCAGAGCTCATCCTGAAGATAAGCTATATCCATCAAAGAGATTTGAGGCTCAGCCCTGCTAATTGTGTTGCTCTTTATCTTACTACTTTATTTCCTCTAGCTTTTCTTCTGTATGGTAGAAATCATTACGGCATTTTTTGGACTCGTGCAGGAGTCACAGATCTATTTTTTTCCCACTCTAGTGTTACACCTATAATGTAATAGGAACTGCAGTCTTGTTTGAATTACCATTGTGTTGCATTTGGATGCTGTTGTGTCTGGTGGTCAAAGCACGGGGAAAAGTAGCTCATAATCTGTGAAACACATGAACTACATTCCTGTGACATTTAGAAATACTTGGCAGAGAGAGAGTGTTGACTGAAAGGGAGCAAGGCACCGTTACCTTCCCTTGTAGTTTGCTTTGTGTTATGGTGGCTAAGAATGCTGTTGCGTAACAATTTTAAATTGTATTTCTTTTAGACGAAGAGGCCAGTTGCTTTAGCGTAATATTCTTTTTTTGTGCAGAAAGGACATATTCATCACCACACACCACTGCTCATTTCCCAGTACGTAACTGACAGCTCGAATGGAGAGAACCTCCTGAAACTCACTGCAGGTAAAGATGACTGATCCATTACTAGAAAGACCTTGACTGGGCTCTCACGTTTTATTACCTATTACAATGTTTATCCTCTGGGAGATCAGTTTCTTGAATTGAAAAATGTTGCAATATAATAACCAATACTAGAGCTATAACCATCTCTTTTCCTTGCTGAGGACAGAAACGAAAACAAACCTTACATTCTATACTAAGCCCCACTAAGACAGTTTTAAATATGAAAAGGAATAACAAATTGTAAGTGGGAAAATGGCAGAACTTAATACAGAGGTGAACACTAGTGAATACTCTGTCACCGTGTTAAACTTTCAACTATCCAAGTCTTGGTGAGTTTATTTAGCCATAAGAGCTTCCTCCACATGAGGGTATCAAAGGAAACCCTGAACTCTCAAGTATCTCCATGCACATTCCTACCAAGCCCCATAGGACATGATGGGATACACCCTCATGTCATGCCATAAAAACAAGTCTGATGGGCTGCAATATAGTGTTCTTGTTATTTTGGGCACTTTGATCAGAAAAGCCACTGAAAGCTACCATTATGACATGGTGCTCAGGGAACCCCTGTGCCAAATTCCTTGTGATAGGGCTAGAGCATGTCAGATGTGAGCAGTCTGCAGCAGCTCACCCAGGAACCAGCCTTTCCCCGCTGTGGTACCCAAGGCTGCAGTAGCTGTGGGCAGCTTCTAATACTTCTAACCTGTAGTGTCTGTCTTCTGGTTGAAGAAGTCATGGGTCTCAGAGCTGGGGTGGACTCAGGAAATTGTATGTTCATTCTTCCATCGAAGCTCTGCACTCATTTCCAGCCCACTGCTTATAGGCAATAATAATGTGTGATAGGTAATAGCTATAATAGCATATAAATATTAATTTATGATAGGTATATGACAGGTATACTATCTGTGTCCTTGCAAAAGCCAGAAGCAGAAAGCCTCAGCACCTTGCTTATTCCGAAAGGACACACACTTCAAAATGGCTTTTCATGTTACCACTTTCTTTTAAATGGTTAAACTTGCTCCTCAATTGCACAATAATTTGCCTGTGGTCCAGCTGGCAGGCAGCTATCAGCAGTCCTCAGGGAATCAGCTGGCAATGCAGACCCTATTTACCTCTGGACAACGGCTCTTGTGATCATGGACCGTACCATTGTCTGACAGATTTTATTATCCAGAGTGAGACAGAGGCTTGATCTGAAGGATGAGATGATGTCAGTTCGGGTGATGAGACGTCTCTATGCTGAGCTGGTAGTGGGAGGGAGAGGGAAGGGACAGGGCTATGGACTTCTCACCTTTCCTCTCCTGCTAACACACACCAACTATTCCTATTGGGTTTGTGTTTTCAACTTTAAAAAAAGACTTTTTTTAAAAAAAAATGTTATTAAGGAGGATGATAACTATCTGTAGGTAAAAAAGAGACTGGTAATCTCATAGCCTACATTATTGCACATATTCAATACCACCTAAATTGTGCTAAATTGCTAGAAGAAAGCTCTGTTTATCCTCATGCAGTGGTTAAGATGTCCCTGTCTCAGGGCTTCAGGGGCCAGCTGTGGTAACAGGGGTGTAACACTCACTGCTGTGTTTAAGAGCTTCGTTACTGGGGATTAGTGTTTTTCCCATAGCGCCCTGGAGCCCCGGCCACGGCGCAGAGCCCCGTTGCGCTCGGAGCTGCACGAATGTGCGGTGGTGTTGTCTTTGTAATGTTTCAGCTTGATCCAAAAAAAAAAAAAGGAGCCTGTGGGAGGAAGGTTTGTGTTGGCTATAAACCAACACGTGCACAGTTTAATAACATACATCTATGTTCCGTGATTTCAGCTCTTATCTTTTAATTAGAAGCTATAGGACCCTAACCCAATTTTAAAGAGCTTACAAGTGCAGATTTTATAGTCTTACCTTTTATTTTTTTTGTACTGAGGTGAAGTAGTGAGAAAAATCACTGTTACGGAAAAAACCCTTGCAGTAACTATTATTCCTTAACAGATTTTAAGTTTTTCTACCAGCTTTGAAGCTGCTATTTCCAGGTCTCCCTTAATTAATCCTGGGAACAGAAGGATTTGACAAAAGTGTGTTTTGCCAGTTTGAGAAGCCCTATCCTTATGAGGTCTTCAATTACATTAATTAATTAGTCTTATATAATTCAATTCACACAGCTGAATAGACCTAATTAAAAATAAGTACATTTACAAGCTATCTCGTTACGACAGCATTAAGGGTAATGAGTTCATTAAGCTCCACGTGAAGATGTTATCAGGCTGAGGGTACGGGCTGCAACATGTTGAAGACACTCACCGCCGAGGAAAGGAGGCTCTGCCAACAGAGATAGCCTATCTGCACCAAAAGCATTTACTTCAAAGATCACAGATAGCATTGGAGGGCTTAATGGGGGTATATTTTTAAAATGTAAATAGGAGGATCTAGCGGGCACATAAATTGCATAACACTCATAGTATACCCTCTGCGCTGGCTTATGGAAGCAAAGAGGGTAAAAGTTAGCAGGTTACGTCGCTTCCCCTATTTCAAAGGGGTTTTCTGCTTGTAGATCAGATCCTATTAGTACCGGAGTGCCTGGTTGTGCTTACTCATTGGAATAGCATCGTAAGCTTGAAATAGCTGCTACACACCCCATTTGTCTGAGTACTCCTATTTGTGAGGTTTGTCCCAAAATGTTCGGCTGGCAACTGAAACAAATAAAAGGTGGCTCGCAACGCTGTTGTGCTGCTCCACTTTTAAAATTGTGAACTTTCGAAAAACCTTTTTCGGATCAGAATGACATAAAAAGCTTTATGGTAATACTGAAAACGGGATTTATTTTATGATATGCAGGACCAATAATTGATTCTTTAAAAGTTTGCTGTGTTTTCACATGAAACATTAAAATGTTATGTGCTGAACTGGCAGACACAGGAAATTTTTAATATGCTGAAATAAAATGTGCTTAAATAACCCTCCACAATACTCTTGCATTCTTTGCTTTGCTTATATTGAGAACCAGCCGTCACTTTTAAGTTTTAATAAGTTTCATATGTTTTGTAGAGGAACTGTGTTAGGTTAATTCTAACCTTTAATTAGTAGCCTCTGGATTGGTGTATACCCCAGGCACGGGGATGTTATTAGTGTGAACTGAAAGCTATGTGTGTTACTCCATAACAGATCAAAACAAACCTTGTATGCTCTGACAGCATTAAACCCCACTGAGACCTGGTGCAGGATATGGTTTTCCACTTGCAAAAGAAAATTGTAATTCACAAGCCTTTGCCAGATGTTGTCCCCCCAATAGTTCAGCTTCATTACATACCTACCGAGTAGGTGGTCACCTAAGGTAAAGCCAATGTGCCCTATTAGAGCATTTGCTAGACTAAATAATTTCTGCAGTTTTTTGTTTTGGTTTGGTTTTTTTAAAGAACAACATCAACAACAAATATTAAAAGGACATGCTGGAAAATGGCTGTTTAATATGAATAGGATCCTGTTGTTTTCTGAGAGGAACACAGTGGCTGCTGTCCCCTGGCATTTTATTAGCATGTAGATAGCTGGCACAAACGTCTACTACTGTCAGACTGTTATCAGATGTTAGCTGGTCAGCAAAAATCATCTTTATTATCTGTACAAAATGAAAAAAACCTATTTTTTTTCTGAAAAAAGTTGAAACTTTGCTTGGAAAAGAGAAACTTGAACAAAAAAATTGTACTCAGCCTTTACCCAAATTTACTTTGGAAACAGCTTTGGTGACCCTGCCTTGGTGTCTTTACATACTCAGCTGTAAACACAAAAACATCACTTACATGTTGTAAATGTTATTGTAACTTTCCTGGTCCAAGAATATAAGTGAGGCAGGATTGTGGACAGAAATCAAAATTAAAAGTGTTCCATAATTGGAAAACATGGAATAATTTTTAGACTTAACCTTCTTCAGTAATTTTATGTAAATTTCTGTAAGTAAAAGGAGAGGTTTCTGTTTTAGGATACGCAGATAGATTTTATTTGTTCCAGGAAGTTTTATAAACATGGCAAATAATGACTGCAAGTGCATTTTATACGATAAAAAGCGTTAAGATGACTTTTAAAAAGCAATTAAGTTCTCCCCAGCTTCTGGACTTTCTGGGAAGAATTAGATAAACGTTTGACTCCGAATGCCGTAAGGTACTTAAAGCCCTAGAAATCTTATCTGCTGCCATGGTGGAAACCAGCCTGTGAACACCAGACATTCAGTGACATACTTACATGGTCTATTTTTGACCGGGCCTAATGTAAGCATTGTGATAAAAGGGCAGGTCCTGCCGACAAGTTGGCACATGAAGTGAAGTACAATGCCGGTGGTCCTACCCAGCAGTCCGGCAAAGAGTTTTCCTTCCAGGAGCAGCACAGCGGAACTGCGTCTGTAGGCACGGGTGCTCTGCCGCAGGATCAGGCCTGCCTGAATGCAAGTGGGATTGCTTTATTAATTGTTTTGATGCTTGCCTGAATAATTTCTCAAGAAATATATTGCAGCAAGTATTTCTCTTCTTCTGTAAAAAGCCTCATGTAGCTTTAGTTCTATCAACGGGCTCCTCCATCAGGAAAGTCAATAGCTGTCATGGAAGTGATTTAAAACCAGTCGCACAGCAAGTCCTAGCTATTTTATTACAGTACACAGAGTGTAATGTTATTTCTTTGTCTAGGAACACCACACTGGCGACCCATTTTGAGCAACTGCCCCATATCTGTCTTTTCACGCATCTTGGATTTAGTGGTATCACACCCTATGTCCATGTAATCGAGGAAAAAATCTTGTCTCTCATCAGCAGCAAGAGCAAATTATTTTTCTGAACCTGGATTTTGAAGGCTTCCAGCACTAAATTTTGTGTGTGAACAAAGCAATAAAATTTGCAGGCCAACCTGAGGTAAGCTTTGAGGTTTCAGAAGAAGTCTGAAAAACCAGCGTAGTTTTTTCCCCTTGTTTCCCCCCTTCTCCCTTCCTCTTCCTTCTTAATAAACAGACCGAGGCAAATCTGACAACTTCTATTCCAACAGCCTCTGTAACATACGTCTTCCCCTACAGGTAAACACCGCAGGTCATTTCTTTCAAGCATGTTATCTTCCTGAGTTTAGACCTGGATTAATCTCTTCTTTAGATGGGTGACTTGCAAGTCCTTGACGGAAATCTGAACAGCATAAAAAAAAAATGGTTCTGGTCAAAATTACAGATCAGCTGGAAGTTCACATCCAGTCACACAGGATTTCCTCTGGAGGAATGAATGAATGAATGAATGAGAGCCATTTTATCTGTCAATTATGTTGTTTGCCTCCAGAGGATAATAGCCAAGCAAATTAATTAGTGAAAATAAGCCACAAAACCATCAAAACATTCAGGCAAAGCTTCACTCAAACTAACATGTTCAATGAAACAGGAACTTGGACTGGCAGCTCGGTGTTTTTACACTATTTGTTGATTCTACTGACAGCTTTAATCATTGCTGAGCTGACACTCTGGTGGTATAAATGAGTAAATAAAACGTCAGTTTTGCTTACGATGACATTGAACATAACTGTTCAACCTTGACAGGTCTATATTTGTAGACAAGTGAATCACTTCTTCAGACTTTCCTGCAAGAATAACACAGCTAAAATCTGCACAGCTACCACATACATGGCCTGTAACCAATAAAAGTCAGTTATTTTTATTTGTAATTCTTTGACAAAAACTAATGGTGTCATTTTTTTTCCCTAGTCAGAAAGGCAGAGCAGCCACAACACGCACCCAGCTCCAGATCTCGGAGCAAAAGCCCCACCTCACCGAAACCGATGGGAGTCTTGCTATCAGCTCCTGTGGGCTCAGTGCTGGCTCTACGCTCGGTTCTAAGGATTATGTGAAACTCTGGGTTTTTCTGCAAAAAATCCTGTGTCAAAGAGGTTCTTTGTTTAAGGCATAACCTGAGTTGTCTGTCAAATGTGGGCCCCGATCCAGCAAAGCACTTAAGCACATGTGTAGCGTTGTTGAAACCAACGGGACTACCGCTCACATGCTTAAAGTCACGCGTGTGTTTAAGTGCTTTGCCGGCCTGAAGCCTTGCAGAAGTCCTTTATATCATGTTGATTTCAAAGCACATTTCGTTATTACATCACCGTGCTGTTCTTGGCAGGGAATGAATTAATAAATGAGACAAGGAGAGGTCCAGCAAGAGCTGCTGGGGGAGTGGGACACTGCATTCCTTTCAAAACAAGGCCGTGGCAATAAGTTTTCAGGAGACATGAATCAGCCACGTAGGCAGTTATAAATAACGTGGAGCAGCCGGGCCGGGTGACATACCGCTGCACTATGTATATTGCAAGAGCATATCGATACTGGGTACTTTGTGTTTTTAATCTTCCCACAGACTTGGCATCCACCCACCCTCCGAGGCCAATCGGAGTCTGGTCGGTGGGAGAACGCACGCGCTCCTTCTCTCTGCACGGGACTTTAATGCTCTTTCAAGATCTGGGATTGTACGGTTGGAGAACAGCACTATTGTTTATGCCACGCTATTGGCATGCCAGTGCTCTACAGATACATTAAAGCCAAATTGTCTCCCTGAGGACACAGCAGTAAGCATAGGGTTGGGTGGAGAGACGTGCTCGTTCTCAAAGCACATGAGCTGAGCTCTCCTGGAGAGACTCTCTGTGGCATCCTGGACCCTGCGGCCGTACCTGTGTTGCTGTTTGAGGGCTGGGGTTAAAGCTGAGCTTCTTTCATATGGACAGTCCCGTTCAGATAATGCATTTTGGGAAACTGGGAACCCACCACCATGACGTGGTCGTGCTATTTCTTACAGCCAACCTTGCACCCCGCTGCCGGTGGGTTGGCTTGGCAGCCGTGTCCATGCTTGTCAGCGCGGTCTCAGAGCCCGCGTTGCGGGGAGCCTTGTGCCACCGCGTCCCAGCACTGCACTCCTGACACCTCACCTAGGCTTGCAAGGCGTGACGGCATCTGCGGGCAGCATCTGTGCGGGTAGGGATGGTGGCAAAAGGTATGCCGGCTTCTCCCCTTGTTGTGGTGGTGAGAAGCCTGTTTAGGAAGGGAGCAGCTAAATGGAAAAGCAAGAGCACTTTGGGGAATGGGGCAGGAACAAGAGGGCGGGTGTAGAGGGGACGAGGAAGGAGGGAGAAGGTAGCAAACAATTGGTATATGAAGGCAACGTCCTGGGAATAGCCGAAGGTCCCTTTTGGGACCTCTAGCCAGGGTACTACCAAAGCGAGGATGCGGAGAGGGGTGCAGCCACGCTCAGCCATGATGGCAAGGGCATGTGCTCCGTGCTGCGGGAAGAGAGTGCCGGGGGGGAAATCTGGGAATCGAAATTCGGTACCGCAAAGAATCTGGTCTGTTGTTATCTGGGAAAAGCATCAGTGCCCCTTT
This sequence comes from Fulmarus glacialis, assembly GCF_000690835.1. Classification (NCBI taxonomy): domain Eukaryota; kingdom Metazoa; phylum Chordata; class Aves; order Procellariiformes; family Procellariidae; genus Fulmarus; species Fulmarus glacialis. Next base: position 36,637 of record NW_009233748.1, on the reverse strand, counting down.
TGCTTTGCTGGGATTGAGTTAAATACAACTTGTATTGATCACACGAATGGGAGGAACAACAGAAGCTATGGAGCTTTCAAAGTTATCTTCACACACAATAAAATGTAGATAAGTAGCACAAGTCTAGTTCTTCTTCTCTTGGAAAGTTTCTTTTAAGGAAGCCACTGTGCTACAGATACTGACAAGCAGCTGGAAGAAAAAACTTCCAGTACCGTGGAGGCCAGTGGGAAGAGGGGCCAAGCTCCCTGTCAGAGCCTCAGCTCCATATGCCTTTTCTGTTGAAATCTGCAAAAACTTAGTAGGAAGGACAAGGGATTTATTTATCATTTCATCTTGGAATTCTAGCAGTTTGGCCCCGTTTTTCATTTTCTTGCACTCCTTTGATTTGTTTGCTTATTACTGATAGATTATTTTAATGCCATTCATGACCAGAATACAACAGATCATGTAATTAAATTTAAACAAAGTAAAACCAACTACGGTTTTCTAGTCTGAAAAGGGGCATGATTTAGATTATTTCCTTGAACTAGGACCCAATGTCCCCTTTGATGAAAGTTACAGGAAAGCTCTCAGCAGCAGCTTAAACACACACTGCCAAGCTCACAACAGAGAAGGAGCACTCGCACACTTTCAAGAGGATGTTTTGCATCCTGTTATTCCAGCAGCACGCGGCATTGCTGTTATTATGGAGACTGAATTGCTGCTTTTCATGGGAAACCTCATTTGGAGATGGGCTATCATTTTTTCTGATGCATACATTGCACAGGGCTGGGGCTTGATACAAAATGAGGACCTAATCCAAAGCCCCCTGTAACCAATGGTAAACTTTCTGTGATTTCTCTGGGATTTGGATCAATTTCTCTGCCTGTAATTGCTGATACAGGAGGAATGTTATTTCTGCTGTGGTACTTGCATTAAGAATCAGAGCTATCATTTGATCAAGCTTGTTGCAATATGTTTGCTAGCAAGAGACTTAACTTCTTTGAAGGATTTAAATCTGATAAACCATCTGGGAAAGCAAAGATAATGCAAAATGTAATTTTAATGTATGTAAATGTAATGCAAAATGTAATTTTAATCAATGTCAGAAGTGAACTACTTTTTACAATCTGATTCTTATCTACAATTCTTACGAATAATGTACTACAGCTTTTACTTTTCTTGTTTTAGAACAGCTACTTCCCAATGATTTTCCTTTTAAAAACGTTTCAGGAGCGAGGCAAGAAAAAGAAAAGCTTGTGATAATACACTGCAGGGTGTGTGTTATGTTCCCGATGCCTGCCACATTCAGCTTATCTCTGTGTGTGCCGTTCTGGTGCAGCTGTGGCTGTGCTGGATAAGGGGTTAGCCCTCTAGCTTGGCCCCCGCGGTTCATCGCTGCCCTCCTGCAGAGGGCAACTCCAACAGATGGGTGTACCTAGCTTTCTCTTAGCTTGTCAGATCTCATTTTGAGCAATTTCGAGTTACGGGACCTGGCTAGTGCAGGTTTTTGTCTGGACCAGCTTTGGGAGCACTCCCCAAGCAGGAGCTGCCTCCTGCAAGTGATGAGGACCTTGGTCCCATGTCATCATGCTTTGCCACCCCCATGAGCTCCTTGGCCACGAGTTGCGTGTGCGGGGCGTTATCCATCCTGGAGCTTGCTAGCGAGACCAACTCCAGCCGCTACAGCTGCAGGCAGGGCTACGGTGACGACTGCTGATCAAGCTGAGCCTGTGGTGGTCTCACCAGGCAAAAGGTCAAAGATGCTGACAAACTGTACCTTTTAAAAATTACTGAGATATCTAACCCCTGCCACCAGAGAAGAGTTAGATGTGAAAAAATCTCTTGGGATCCTCACAGGGGTTTTAACCCTCTGCATGAGTTGAGCCAAGTGGCTCTAGTCAAGAAGGGTGCCTGGAAACTAAGGTTAGGGGAAGGAAGCGTTAATTTAGGTAGGGGATGTCAGTGCATGGACAGGCTGTGGGTAAAATTGACACCACCTCCCAGAAAGAATCGGTTGCTATATAGCAGTAGAAACTGGGGAGGGCAGAGGTCTCCCGGGGGGGCAGGGAAGGAAACTCCTGCAGCCTGCAAAGCGCGCGGGGGCAGGGAGCAGGGGAGCACCTGGTCACTATTTACCGCTTTCCTGCACTCTTCTGCCCTCTGCTCCGTTTGGCTGTGAGCGGTGGTGGTGTTTATCGCTTTTCAAAGATGGCATTTCTTCTGCATGACACTATTTACCCTGGGTGTAGGAGGAGGTGACCCACTGATTATCCTAACGGACCGAAGGAGCAGAAAGTCAAGTTTCAAGCTATTGCTGTGACTTAAGAAACATGCAAGGCTTTTGCCTCTGGACATAATCAAGTCAACGTGTTCAGTATTGGTTTATGCTTAAAAAGCAAAGTAAAAGCAGATGAAGTGTATTTATAGGTTCATCAGCCAATGAATGGATGAAAGGGGAAAAAAAATTAATGGGAAAATGTCAGCCAGGATAGACGAGGGACTCACTGTGAAGTTCATGTCCAGACCAACAATTTGGAGTTAATTCCAAAGACCAGGGTATCTTGATTTACAGTAGAAGAAAAATTGACACTTTATCAACTCTGAATTTAAAAATAAACCAATAAAAATAGCCTAGTGTGAAGGAGATCCTTTTGCCAGACTACCTCAGGCTGGGGAAGGCTAAGGGGCACTGAGGTCTGGCCACTTGCAAAAGTGTGGCTTTGATAAAATCTTAAATAAAAAAGGGAACATAGAAAGCAATGTTACAGCAACGAAGCCTAGGCTCCTTTACACTCCCCAGCTTCAGATAAACCCGGTTATAACTCTGAGAGCGATGAAGAGGAAAGAAAAGTGGAGGAGTAAAATACCGCTTCTCTCTGTCTTTGTGCTTTTCTGCTCTGCCAAAATTGCTGCTTTTTGTGTAGGTAAAAATCTCATATTTAAAAGCTATTTTCGGCAACATGAAATACAGGGACGAGCAGAAAGAAACAACAGCCTTGTTAATTGAAATGTGAGGGCAGGCTAGTAACACAAGATACGATCACTGAACTATCCCTCTTTTAAAAATGATTTAGGGAGTTGCGAAGAAGACTTTACATTTCATAAAAATCTCATTGTCTGATCTAGTCCAGTATTTAAGAGAAAGGGATATGAGGAAAGCAGCATAATGAAACCCAGCCCAAGGAGGCCAGACTAGAACAAAGGAGTTGCTGTTGATTTTGTGTCAAGCTTTGCCACGGTTTGACTGTATGATCTGGAGCAAGTCTTTACGTCCATGCTGCCATCAAAGGTGTGACTGCAGCTCATATAATCATGCCTTCGAGCTCTCTTTGCATCAGTTTAGCCATCTGTACCAGAGTCGTCGTATGCTTTTACCCTTTCAAGGGCTGTAGCAATGACTGACGTAATCCGAGTTTGCAAAAGCTTTTGTGGTCTTCTGATGAAAAGCATGGAAATGCAAGACACTGTAATATTTCTGCTCATTGAGCCGACTGATAGCGGCATGTGTCTTGCTGCTGGAGGAATCCTTTAATAAAACAAAATCCATTGCTCATCCACTTTCTTCTGGCTGCAAAACTATCGCTGTGAATTGACGCAGGCTTGAAAATGTAAGCCAGAGCACAGAACTGAGCAATAATACACATATATATGTTCTTGGCAGTGCCTTGATGCAGATCATGACCACGATCTGTTTAACGAATGTATATTATTTAATGGTCTCATCCGGTGTTGATTTAAAAAAGAACAAATTGGAATATTTGTGCTCAAATGGCAACTGGGGGAAGATGACTCAAAACGAAACCGTTCCCTTAATTCTGGTAGATCTCGGGGCTAGAAACAGCCCCATGAAATGGCTTTAAATGAGCCCAAGTGGGGTTTACACACTGGTGTTCATAACACAATTCATGTTCCAGAAAAGTACTAACGGAGAACACACACACAATAGAGGCTCAGTGCACAAAGCTTGTAATGTATAATTTGTGCAGAATATTTCTTTAAAAATGTAGAGCAGGAGTATCACTTATCATTCCCACATGGAACAAGTGGTGAAAAGGTTGTGGAAATCATTTTTATTGTTATCATATGTTTTCCCTATATGTTGCTATAGGAGTAAACCTTTTTTGGTATTACTTACAATATGCTATTGTTTGACATCCAACATTACACTTATGTTTGAATAGCTTACCCTTGTAGCATCCTTCTTTTCCTTTGTTGATTAAGTCTGAGATAAATATACCATTGTTTTCATGAAGACTTAAAAACTATTCAGTCTCCTGCTGGGTGACGGAATATTAAAAGAATGGCAGGAGCGATCTTAGTAGAATAACCCACTCAGACAGTTGCTCTTTGGACTGAGGGATCCAGATTCGATGCTCTGACCTAGTTTCTTTCAATTCCTGTGCCCAACTCCATCAAGAAGGAGGAATTTGCAGTCTGAAGCAGGTCTACAGGATTTGGGGATGAGTAAAACTTCCTACAGTTGGTTTCATTTGACTTGTGTGGTCAAAATGAATCATTGTGGGTCTTCTGTGAAAGCTGATCAAGGAGGTTCTGCTGAAAAATGTGTGTGTAAGTCTCTTGCAGAATGTATTTCAAGTTTTGGGAAAATGCAACTTAGAGATGTAGGGGAGGAGGTAGCTTCAATGTTCCATTTTTATGGTTTTCAGGGGATCACCTGAAGTTTCAGAAAAAGAAATATGTATATTTTGATTTTTTTTTCTCAGAAAATCTCATTTTCTGACCATATATTGCCACTTCCACGAGAAGGCATAGCAGGTCACAGTTTTATTCCATGCGAAACAGCTGCAGTAAGCCAGGCAGACATCCTTCGCTATGTCCCAGCTGCCGAGAAACAGTCGAGTTCTACTGATGTCGATGGATGTATGATACCCAACTATATTTGTAAATATATTCACCTCTATCAAAAGTTAAGAGGTCTGGGACCGCCTGACACAAATCCTCTTCACTCTTCTCAATGTGAGAACCAAAAGTGCTTTTCTTACGTAGATATGTAGAGGACGTGGTGTTTTAAAAGCTCAGTGAGTCCCCAAAGGCTTTAGAAGAGGCTGGGGCTCTCAAGACGCTGGTGGGATCACCAGATGAGGTACAGCGTCAAGGTTGTCACAGAATCACAGGATGATTGAGGTTGGAAGGGACCTCTGGAGGTCATCTTGTCCAACCCCCCTGCCCAAGTAGGGCCACCTAGAACAGGTTGCCCAGGACTGTGTCCAGGTGGCTTTTGAATATCTCCAAGGATGGAGAATCCATAACCTCTCTGGACAACCTGTGCCAGTGCTTGGTCACCTTCACAATGAAACGTGTTTCCTCATCTTTGGGAGGAACCTCCTGTGTTTCAGGTTGTGCCCATCGCCTCTGGTCCTGTCACTGGGCACCGGTGGAAAGAGCCTGGCTCTGTCTTCCTTGCACCCTCCCTTCAGGTATTTATATACACTGGGAAGATTCCCCCCGAGCCTTCTCTTCTCCAAGATGAACAGTCCCAGCTCTCTCAGCCTTTCCTCGTAGGAGAGCTGCTCTAGCCCCTTCATCATCTTTGTGGCCCTTTGTTGAACTCTCTCCAGTATGTCCATGTCTCTCTTTTACTGGGAGCCCGGATCTCGACACAGTGCTCCAGGCGTGGCCTCACCAGTGCTGAGGGAAAGGATCACCTCCCTTGACCTGCTGGCAACAGGAGGCATTTATTACCATCAATGTTCCTTTTCACATAATTCAGCATCTAGAGGATTTGCAGTGTTTTAGTGTTCTCACAGGCATCTAATTTTCGAATTTGGTCTACTGATCACATCTAGAAAAAGAGCATATCCTGGATCCGCTGATACTTGGACAAACAAGTCCACCACTGGCAAAAGAAATAACTCTTAATCTAGAAAACGTAATTGGGGAGGGGAAAGGGAAGCAGAATTTCTAGAGGATTTTCTAGGGGAAGCCCAGCCCGTGCAAGCAAGGTGGGCAGCATCCATCATCCACAAAAAAAAGAGTCCTTGATTGCTCAACACCGGGTCAGGACACCCTTTGGTGGAGCGCAGCCAGGACCACTCCAGCCTGGCGGCTGCCACAGTCTCCTGGACACTGTGGGTTGGTGCAAGGCCCAGAAAACTTTAATAAATCAGCCCTGCTGGAAAGAGCAAGTGGAGGTGAGGCGATAAATATTCTCACTGGTTATCTCAGAGAGAAGCAGTGCAAGCCAAAGGAGGGAGCGACCTGCTGCACGGCCCTGCCGGGGCCTTTTTACCCCTCTAGCCCTCCTTCTCCCTTCACACGCCTCCCTCGCCAAGTGTCTATACGAAATCCTTGCTGCCTGCTGTGCCGGTGTGATGCAGAGAGTTTCACCTGGTATTGCCTGGTATTTGCTACTATGCAGTATTTCTTCATAGACCAGGCCTGGTAATACAAAAACTGCAAAATAGCAGGAAAAAATCCCTGGAAACTACCCTGAGACTGCTGCTCCTCCCCTTTTAGGGGCACAAAGTAACTTCGTTTCGGGGCCAGCAGTACAGAAATCCACATCTCTGCAGAAGGAGTTTGCCGTTAGCTGTCAATTACATGCTGCGCTCTGCTATGTGAGCTAGCGTCCACAAAAAAAAGGGCCGAAAACCTGCCTGAGCCTGCAATCCCATTAACACGTATCTTCACGTCGTGCCCTCTGATGTGCGCCGCGGATATTTTATCAGAAAAGCAGCCCCTTGCGCTGAAGTGTACTGATTCAATAAAGCTACATCAGCCTTTAAAGGCAACTTGCTTCCAAATAACGGTGCATAATGTCAAAAATACATGTTGTGTAGCTTACGTAAAGTTTTCATCTCATTTTCAGTAACCGTTTAAGCAGAAATGTTTCATTTTAGGTAAATGTTAACATTATGTTAAGCTGTATTCTACTTCTGTGTACTAACAAAGGTCATGAATAGAGTAATAAGTGTTTGAGGTTTGCAGGATTGCTTTGATGTAAATTCTATTTGCCACTGGTATTCTCCATTTACCACATATATCCCCGGAGAACGGCTTGCCTGCATAGCTCATAAATTTGTTATAAATCATAATGCTTCTATTACATCATTTCCAACCTATCCAAGCTAAAAGCACAATGTGATTTTTTTTTTCCTATGTGAAATTTCCAGTTTGGTGGCATATCTGCTGCATAATAAATTCCAGACAGTCATTCTTTCATGGTATATCTAACGTCTGCATTTTAGACCCAATCTAGTTGATTATTGAAAACTGTGGGAGTTTGCCAGCGGTTACAGCAGGACCAGAATTGGGTCCTCTCTGTAGCTGACTTGCCTTTGTTGGAGCAGCATGCTGGTTTGGAACCAGCTTCTAATGAGAATGTATCTGGAGCTGCAAACATCAGATGTGCTAATTGTCTGCTGAAATGCTGGTTTCGGTGCCAGCAGTAAGCGTTGGGTTTCTAATTCAATGCTGTTTGTTTTCTCTTATGATTTAGTGCCACAAAATTCATCTGTTACACTTTGTAACAATGGCAAATGAGGAAAATGTTGGCTTGCAATGAACAGTTCTCCAATATGGTAAAATAATGACAGTGATGCACCGTATTTCTGATATGTTTCTACTATGTATACTTTCACTCCAAAATAGGGAAGGGAAAAAAATTATGTGATTTTATGTCACTCTATTAGCAATGCTAGGTATTAAATCTTGTTGAAAGATAAGTCTGTTAGTCAAGTAAACTGTAAACTGCTATTTGCAAGCATTTTTGTACAGAAGTTAATCTCCAGACGGCCATATTCTATTGAATTCAGTGGAATTATCCATGTGTATTCAGTTACACAGTTGTGTGCCTGTAGTATTGGGACTTTGTTTGGTAGGAAACAGAAAGCTGAGATAAAACTGCTGGTTTATAATATTCAGAAATACTTTAGTCTACGAGTAGCAAATGCATCACAGTCATAGTAATCATGCGCTCTACTTTTGACCAGGGGCATAATTTGGTGCTTACACGTGAGTATACCTGTTTTCTGTTTATCTCTGATAACAATATAATGAAGAATAAAGTTAACTAAAACTGCCTGAATAACAAAACAGTGTTGACAGAACAATCTCTAAAAGCGAACAGATAGAGCAGAACTTGCAACTTTCATCAAGATTTTTATACAGCTCATTAAGAAACAAAATTGGATTGGGGGGGGCTTAGTTGTTTCTGGCGGTAAAAATGGTGGAAATCTTTTCACAGTGCTATTTATGAAAATGTGTTCTGAAAAAATGTTGACATATTAATTTTTCATTTCTTCATCTCATTCTTCTGGTCTCATTCAGCCCATTCAGCGCAAATGCAGCAGCTTTTAGAATCAAGAAGTAGGACAATCCGCCTCAGGTAGTGTAATTAGGGAAAAAACTGCAACGAAGGAACCGGAAGGGTAAAAGGTAAGGCTTTTTAATTAATATTTTGGTCTTGTGAGATGGTCAGGAATGTGCAACACCTAGAGTCCTTCTGGGTTTTGAGACTAGGGCAGGTTTGCAGAGGGCTGTCCAGAGATGAGTCTCTGCAATGTAGCCATCAGCAGAAGGCTGCCTACGCCCAAGGGTTTTCCAGTGGACCTGGAGAAGGGACACAATAATCCATGGGGAATGCTCGGCCCGCTGTGCTAAGTACTGAAAAGATACAGGGAACCCCACGTAGTCCCTTTTCCACCCCCCCCCCAAAAACACCCTGCAGGAGAGCTATCTACCTGCAGAGCTGAAACGAGAGTTAAAAAGACGATCACAGCAATGGGTCAATTAGGTACATTTTTGCCAACAATTTCCCACATATACCCAAGCTCCATTTAAAACAGAAGTCTCCTGTCAAGCAATCCTTTGAAATTATTTACTCTTTTATGGTTGCAAAGTATGGCAACATAATACCTTTCATGGCAACCCAAATAAAGGGCATATGCTGCAAAGTGTCTATGAACAGGCTTTATGGGCTTGAATTCTTACGTCACACACTGGTTACAATTATGACTCCAGTGAATGTCTTGAGGACGTAGAAGAGCATATATAGAGTTTTAATGAAGGTATAAACTGATAATGTTTATTTTAAAAGTATATTATCACACTGAGAGAGAAGGCAGAGGAAATGTCATAAATAATGAAAAGATTTATTGTTGCAAAGTGCTTTACAAGTGTTACAATATATTAAAAAATAGTGGTCCCCAATAAAGGCTTTGGCTGCATGGGGCAGTCCCACGAGCTCGGCAGCAAACACCACAAAGACCCCGTGGATTGGGCCTAAGTGGCAACGTGACGATCTTCAGGCCGACGGCTTGTGGCAATGAGCATCTGCCCTTGGACTGTCTAGTCCAAAGGGCTGATGCAGAAGTTTAGGGGTTTATGCAGACGGGGACACGCGTTTGGGTGTAACCCTGTTGGGATAAACTGGTATTAACTGTGATCATCCAGATCTTGACATCCTTTCGAGCATGCTTGATGCCAGACTATAACCAGCCTTTAGTCCTTGGTGGGAACCATTTTCTGCACATATTGCCAAGTTAAGACAACAGTGTGTAACTGCTTCAGCTGGAAATGTTTTAAAACCAACTCTGGTGTGGCTCAGTGTTCTCATCCTCTTCCCATCCCATCCCATACTATGCTCATCTCCTTTTTTGTTTTAAAATCGTATTTTCACAGTACCAGAAACATGATTTATTTTTCCCATTAACAGTTGAAATGAAATTCCTTTACAACATAATAACTATCCCATGTATAACCTGCCTCTCCCCAAAACTTTAAGATCCCACACTGTTATGAGACTGTTCCACAACTGACGTATTTATGATCAAGCATTTCTTGGCCATATTTGGTGTGTGTTTAGCTGTTTCAATATGTGTTCAGTCCGGATATACTCAGCAATTGAACAGTTGTTGTACGTGAAGAGCAATCACTTTATGAACAGCTTTAGTGGCAGATTTCCAGTGGCGTGAGAGAGTCAGACCACCACCGTTTCGGTATCCTGCCCTGGTCCCACCCAGCAGAAGACGTCAGGAAGGCGTGTGAGTGCTTAGGTACATCAAGATTAGGATTTGCAGTGTCCAGAGGAGATGCCAAGTAACTAGCAAGTCATGGAAGGAAACCAGAAATCATTTAGGGACCTGAATCCAGACCTACCGCATCCAGGTGAATGCCGTAACTATGGTACCAGAGCCGTATTTAGACATGTCTATTTAGACCCGTACACGTTACCTGAGCTGTGCTGAAGTGGCAGATCCCCCACACCGCAATCCTGCTGATGTCCCCAGTGGGTCTAACCCCCCCGGCATGATCCACCGCTGCGGATGCGCAGGGACACACTAGGGCAGCCCCAGGTGCAGGCGGTGAGGGGAAAAGGGAAGATTTTTCTCCTGCTCTGAAAGAAAGAGTCTAGCTGAGTTTGTCACTTGTCCCCGGCAGAGGGCTTGTGATCCTCACCCGGGAGGGTGCGGGCTTTGGACAGGGCGTGCGAGCAGCAGGAGAGGCTGGCAGTGACTGGAGATCATAAAGATCAGTGCCTTAGCCTGCAGCGTGCGCTCCTAAATCATCCGGGGAAGGCATCCGACAGCTTTACCCTAACCCACCACATGTGGGATACCGTACGTGTTTCCCCAACTAATGCTTTATGGGAAATACAAACCAGAAAACGTTGACCCAATCCTGCTCCGTGCTTCTACCGCTTCCCCCCCCGGATGGTGCTGCCATCACGAGCCCTCGCGTGTCGGGCCGGCAGCCTGGCTTCCCCCCCAGCTGGTCCCTCCATGCGTATGTAGTCTCCGATGACTCTGCTTACAACATATTTCGGCTCCCATCCCCTGGACAGTTGCAACAAACACATCCACTCCACCCTTGCACGGTGAGGGTGGAGGGGCTGCACTCCAGAGACAGGCAGCGGGCGGTCCTCCTCTGGGTTACTGAGCGCAGAAGCAGGGAGAAGCCCAGGGGAAAACTGCATCCCAGCACCTTTTCTTATAGCACCTCCCAACCCTGCCTGCTCCCCGCCACGCAAAAAGGCTCCCTCGTTCACCCTATATTTGGAGCTGGGCCAGTGCTCAGAACCAGCTGGTGTAATAAGTGCCCTTATTCTCCGCAGGGAAGGAGGAAATCCTGGCTCCGGCAAACTTACAGGCAAAACTCAGAGGCATTTGCTTTATTCTAACAGCACTTAACAGATGGGTTTCACTGTTAGTATGAAGCCCAGCACCTCCTTTCAAACTGCTCTGTGATGTGACTGCTAAAGTGCTACAAGACCAGCATTTACTATAAAGTTGAAATGTTAATATTTATACACTGTGTCCATTGGGATGGAGTAATTCATTTTTTATTAAGAAGCTATTAAAGCATTTTTCTAAATTGCCCCAAATAGGTTTCCCACCTAAAACATGCTGTTCTTCTTTTTCCCCTAACTGCTTTTTCTTTTCAGTGTATGGCTTTGATCTTTTGTTTGACTTGTGCTTCACAGAAAAATGCTCATAAACCTTCACAGAAAGGTTCTCTTGGCTTACAACTTTATTCAAGAAATATGGTGGATCTTTAGCAAAACCATTTTAGGAGCACTTAGGAAGAGAAGTCTACTTGCTGAGTACCAGAACAAAAAGGTTCGCTTCCCCAAAGTTATAGAAAGACGCTTTCCAATATAGAGAAGTCTCTTCTGATTTTAGTTACAGATTGTACCACACTTTGTAAAGTATGAATGAGTTTTCAGGTACTTCAATTCTTAAAAAGCTTTCAAGAATGTCGCGGCAAGCCCATGCAAGTTTTCTGAACACTTCCCCGGTTCAGACAAGCACGAATCCTGTGGCTACAAACAAGTCCCCGCCTGCCATAACTCCGGGCCAGGAACTGACCACGGAACAGGAGGGTGAGAGTTAGTAATTTGCCGTAATCCAAGATTACTACAGTTTTATTGCAGGTCTCCACAAATTACAGACGTATGTGGAACTAATGGTTTTTCTCAGCACCAATATGTGCTCTGTTCAGGAGTTCGGAATTAAGAGCAGAAAGATTATTTCTCAACAATTAGCACGTAAGCTGCTATTTCTGTAGTTTACTAATAAAATCCAGGAAGAAAAGTTCACTTACCTATATTATTCTCTCTCTATTGTGCTGCTTTAATCCTTTTTTTATAATTTCACTTTCTTCTGCTAGAAGCAAAGAGGATGAAAGTAATAATGAAAAACCGGCGCGTTACAACACAGATCTGAAGCGCTGTTGCTGTTTGTGTTTTAATGTTTAAGCTTCACGAGAGACACTATTTGCAGATGCAGGAGAAAGAGAGACCGGCAAGGCCAAAGGAGAACTCAGGCAAGGATATCCCAAAGCCTTTGAATCAAAGTTTGACCCCGGTCTCTGAAAGCTGAGGCGCAGCGTGTCCAGGGAAGACCTCACCGAGTGCTGTGCAAGCCGGCTCTCAGCCTTCCCCACTCGCAGCTTTGGCTGCTCACATTGACTAGAGAAACTAGATGTGAGAATCTCATTTGGCTGCAATATCTAATGTAGGTTAGGGGATATAGGTGCTAAAAGTGTGCTCTTGGCCCAGGGACAAGAACCTATTCTGCGAAATACCCTGTCAAAATAGGGCTGAAGAAAGAAAGGAAACGACCTTTAAAATACAGTCTTCTCTTTCCCATGGAGCGGCTGTACATAATGAAATAGAAAAGAGCTGTGTTTTTGGAGTTCCCTGGAGTTCAGAAATCTTCTGGAAATTAATAGAAACATTCGTGCCTCCTGCTGTGGGCTGTAGTCTAATTCACAGGCGCTGGAGGATGTATCTCCCTCCATGACACTCAGCAGGTTTGCACAACACGAGGGTCGGGGCGGTCTGGAGATGTGGCTATTAAATTTTGCAGGGTGCCAACGCTGGTGCCTTCAAGTATGTGCACAGTTGTGTGTGCTCACAGGGGCTGTCCGGGGGAAGCTACATGAGTGTGTGAAGGGGAGCGGAATGATTGTAGAGCCCAAGGTCCTCACTGGGAAAATCCAGCCCAGTGCCTTCACCCAGGAGTCAGTGCATTCAAACACAAGGTTTGCTTTTCTCGTTATGGTAGGTGCCAACTAGGATGGGCTTCTCTAGACAGTGTAGTGAGCCATGGCAGGGTGGGTGCTTGAAGGGCTCGGGACATCATGTTCATCCACGCAGGAGTTATCCTTACAGCCCCGACTATCCCTGGGCACTCCAATGCTGCGGAGACCCAGCGCTGCCCTCCCAGCTCCCGCCTCCTGCGGCTGCTCCCCTTGGCTCCTGCCTGACCGCACAAGCCCTTCCACGGCTGCTCCTGAACTGCATGACGGGACGGCTTCTCTACTTCTGTTGGTTTAGTTGTTTCCAGCCAGCTCAGATTGAACAGGAAAATGGTGGAAACGACCGGGGGAGAGGGGAGAGGAGAGGCTGCCCCTGGCAGCAGCACAGATTTGCGCCGGCTGAAGTGGCTGTGCAGGTCCAACCTCATGTTCCTTCACACCCCGTCTTTTGGTTTTTATTTCTCCCTTCTGATTCCTAAAAGTTCAGGTCTAACCTGCTTTTTTCTTCCTCTCACACGTTTCCTTTCTTCCACAGCTTCCGTCACTCCCGCCATTTTCTCTCCCGTAGCCCACCTCCTCCATCTCCTCTATCTGGCACCATTTGCTGGGTGCACACAGGGTAACCTGTTTGCAGGCATACAACTGAGTGTCTCAGCGAAGCCCAGCTTGGTAGATGGGTCCGTGGCTTGGGACGAGGTACAGCTGTACGAAAACAGACATGACAGATAGCACAAAACATGATGGCCAGCATGCGAGTTAAGTTTCCATTCTGCCCCTTCAGGCTGCATAGCAAAAAGAGCTGAAGGAGTGAGGCAACAATAATTGGCAAAATATTGTAATTCGTGCAGCGTGTAATCCAAAATGCCTAGAGTTCAGGGCAAATCTCCGTATTTACTCCAAGCTTTGGCCTGAGAATTGTGGGTGAGACTTGGGCCCGGGAAACTCAATGGGAGGGCTCCCACTTTGCCCTCGGGCTATTTCCTCTGTGAAGAAAGGGTGCAGGGACCCGGTTGTGAGCAAAACTGAAGGATACAGGGAAGGCTGCTCCAGACTTTTACGTGCCCTTCACTACACTATGTGAGCAAGGAGAAAGGAAGTGGCTGGAGAGCTAAAATGGGTTAAAAGAAATACACCCTTTTTTACCCTCTGCAAAGATTGCTCAGTAGGATAAAAATTTTAAACTCATGGATAATAGTAATATCTATATTTATACCAGCTGAATTGCTGGTTGTCCCAGTAGAGTTACAAAATCTTCAGATGACGTGTTTTCAGTACCTTGCAGCATAAATGCTGACCCTTCTGCCTCCTCCCCAGATAACTCCGACCCTATAAAATGAATAAGGTACATTTTAGATTTGCCCTAGAAAAGTACTGTTGTGCTATCCTAATGTTCGGAAGAGAAGCTGTGTTTATTTAACACACGAACATTAGCAGCCAGGCAGGACGTTATGATCCATGGAGATCTGCACTTTTAAACTCAGGAAGTACAAATCAACCTATTTCTCATTAACCTTATCTCAAAAATCTAGTCAATGGGACATACTCTTAAGTTTACTCCTTTTTCAAAAAGCCTTTCCCTCCTCCAGGACTGCTGGTGTTCGCTACTTAGATCAAACTGCCAAAGTCAGCCATGAGGCTATCTGCTAACTACTTCTTGGATTAAGACATTCTTCTCAAATTGTTTATAGGCTGCTCCCCTCCCTTTCTGCTCAAGTCGGGACCTCTGGTTTTTAAATTACATACGGTGTTAGGCATCTTATCCCATCAATCCATGAGATCTCTTCTCTGCCCTCCTGGTTTCCTTTTATTCTAAAATAGATGGGTGCCATATGACTAATCTCCCGACACAATTCATTTATTGCAAACCTGTATCATTTTAGTGGTTTTCTACCGCACCTTTCTAATCTTAGCAATATTCTTCCCATAACAATAGAGCCAGCCTCTCGCGCACGGCGCTCGGAAAGGGCTCTCATCAGTGTGCTTGACGCTGCTGGAATAGCTTCAGTGGATTTAAACATCAGGCCTATATACCCAAAGAGCTCGCTTGGCTTTCTGACAGCTGCCTAGCATGGTGCAGATGGTTTTAGTTTATTCCCCATTTACCACCAAATGATTTCCCCCTTAAAATTAATAGAAGAAAAATATTTGGAAAGTGATAGCTGGTTGTTAGATATTACTTTTAGTGTTCCTGTTCATATTTTTCTTTTCTTTCTTTTCTTTCCCATATGCGCTTGTTCTTGTGATCTTGCAGGGTTGTAAAGTTATGATTCAGCAAAGCGCTGAAGGTGAGAGCACGGCCTCGCTGATGCCACGGCCGCCGCCGCAGCCAGAACCTTCTCCCCAGTGTGCCTTCTGGTGGGTGCTCAGCTTGGTCACCTCCACGACAGCACCCAGGCCCTGGGGTCACCATCACCTTCGGGATGTGGAGGAGGAGCTGGTGCTCCTCCTGGAGCTGGTGCTGGGAGCGGCACGAGGATGAGCTGTAGCCGGGGGGTTGGCACCGTCCCCGTGTTTGCTGCGGACATGGTTTTGGGATGCAGCATGTGGATGAGGGAGGTTTTCAAAAGGTTTTCAAAGGGGGGTACAAAGAAACCCCCCGTTGTCTGTGGTTTATGGCTTTTTGGGGACATCCAGCCTCTCGATCCAGACCATTCCAAGGCTGGAGAGAAGAGGAGGCTTTTGATTCATACAGAATTGATAGTGTTTATTGAAATTAATTCCACATGGGGAAGTAAGCACTGTCTCCACACAGTAACACCCAGTGTGGAGTATACTGCCGAGTTCAGGCTCTGACTCCAAAAACGCTTGAAGGCAGAACATATGTTTCAGGGGGTTTTGAAGATACCACAACCCATGAGATATCTAAGGCAGCATGAACGTGTTTCGTATAATCCATGAATGCCAAAAAAAAAAAAAATCTCAGAAGGCTTGAAACTTTTCTCATACATATTGTGCTCAAATGAGTGTAACTGTGGTTTCTGCAGGGTCATTCCTCATTTACCCTCGTATAATGAGAATACGCCTTTGCCTTCTAACTGGATCTCATTGGGATCTAATCTAGGCGTTCAGATGGGCTTCAGAGCACCTGCCGCCAGCTCCAGGGAAGCGCTGTTAGATATTACCTCCGCTGCTCCTGTGCATCTCCCCTCTCCTCCTTTCAGCCGAGGAGGCTCTGAAAGTGTTTTGGCCTGAGTTTGATAGGCCGACTTCTTCAGTGGCGTAAGGCAGAGTGGTTTCATTGATTTCCCAGAGCTACACAGATTCACACCATCTGGGAAGCTGACACAAAGGATTTACAGTGAAAAAGGTACATCATATTTTTATTATTTCCTGATGTTGTTTTATTGTTATGACATCACATTCTGGACAATGATAATTCAAAAGCCTCCTTTTATAGCCTTTTTACTGGGCTGCCTAGATGGAGGTTTAGGCTCCCTTCAAAGGCTCGACTGTGTAGTTTTCAGTCAAACTCAACCCAGCACAGGTAAAGTCGGCACAGCAGGACGGAGCCCGATGGCAGTATTAGTAGAAACGAACATTGGCTTTAATGAACTAATCCGAATCGCAGGAAGTGTCTGGCATGTTTTGATATGTTTAATTGTGATATTATCTATAGATGAGCGAATCTGATCAGGTTTGGGCTTGCAGTCTCCCATGCCCTGATGCCTTCATCTGCTCTGAATCAGGAAAAGCAGCACTGATGAACTTTCCAACTCTTGAAGAGGCTGCTGGCCCTTATTTGAAATATTTGTCCTTGCTATCTGTGACATAAGTGCACTCACTGAGCAGCAGGCCTCAGCTGAGATGGTTGTTTTCCATCATAAATTTAAAACTTTGAGCATTTTTCCTGTCTCTTGTCTTCAGCCCACAAGGAACATGACTGGACAGAAAGAGCCTGAAGTTAAGTCATGTAGGTGGTACAGTCACAGCAGTGAGACTTTTTTTTAGGGAAGATAAGGAAGTATGTCTTGTGTGGAAGTATATTTTGGCAGGATCACTTGTGACTGAGGACACTTAAATTTTTTAGTCTATGCCTCTAATTAGCCTTTGTTATTTAATGAATTGTCCCAGGTGATTTTAAGTGGAAACTATTTGAAAAATTAGAGAAATCAAATGAAGAAAGACCAGAAGACAATTATTTTATACCACACAAAAAGCTTCCCACTGACTCCTCAGCTGGTGCAGCCCACTTGGCCCACCCATCCTTCAGGAGAGACTGCAAGCTTCACGTTAACTCCGGTATTTGTTGTGACCGTTGATGCTGTTCCCCCCACTTTCTGAGTGCCGTACCAAGGGCTGGACAAATCATAAGCAAAATACACAACGGTAAGAAAGTGTAGTGATAACATGACACTGTATTTTTTCCTTTTATTTCCATGTTTCAGTTGTATACTTATGTTTGTTTGAGGCTTGAACTGACAATATAACAAATTAACATCTCCTTGCAGGTACATAACAGCATTGTATAGCAGGACTTTAAAGCATGTATGATCTTAGTGCCCCCGACGTACTGAGGGCATCAAAGGAGGGACTGTGCATGTGAATAAATACCTCTAAGCTTTAAGTTTGAAATTACCCTAGCCTTTGACGAGTAGTATTCAGGGGACAGGTATGGGAATGCCTGCCTCCTCCAGGCAATGGGTTGTGCTGGCTCAGAGGGGATGTCTGTCTATACCCACTCTGTCCCTTTCCCAGTCTGCAGTTTCTGTGAAAGTGGGACGCAGACCCTCAACCCTATTCTGGATTTTATGCATTTACCTTGTGCATGTGATGAAAACAACTGGCTCGTCTCCCTTTGGAGGCACAGCTGGAAGAGGAGTGCAAGGGCTAGAGCAATTGCTCATGAGTAGGAGCTCTCAGCTCAGCAATGTATCTGGAAATGACACATATTCCCATTTTTTTGGAGCTAGGTTAACATCACTGTCTCAGCTTCCTGAACAGTCAGTGGGGAGGGATCAGTGATTCATCCCACCCAGCTTAGACCCATATTTTAGGAAGGAATGAATTGCCCTCTGGCTGATGAAAACCTTGGATGAAACATCTAACTTTTAAATGACTAAAGCTTGGTGACACAGATCTCCTGCTAAATGCAGAAAATCTGTTTAGTTTGGCTACTCTTTTGACATTTATCTGGAAAAAAACCCACTAACTTTTCATCAACACCAAACACTTAAGTTTACTTTTTTATTTACTACTATCCCACTGCTTCCTGGGGTCAGCCCTCCCTAGCTTGTGGGCGTTTGCCTCAATTGAAACCATGGTGTGGCTGCTCTAGTACAATCCCCTACATCTCCATAGACTACGAGAGCACCCGCTCATTTTACTGATGCTGTCAAAGTGTCTTTAACTGCCCTCGTGTATGCGGTGGGAGAGAAGAGCTTATCCCAAAGGTTTGCACTGCTGACATTATTGCAGGGCTCTGTCACTGAGGGACTCGGCCCCCTCAGAGCAGAGAAGCTTTTGGACTTTTGTCATTAGGAAACAGAGAGAATCACACCCCCAAGGTGTCTGTAGCCTTACATCTCTCTGCATCACCTTCCTGGCAGTGTAAAATTACATCTGTACATCTCAATCACCCACTGCAAAACTGTGGGGCTGATGCAGGTGCATTGAACTTACAAAAATAAGTGTTTTGGAAGATTCTCAGATGAAGGTTGGCTTTTCTCTGCTTAGTCACCACTGGATAGTTTTACTGAAAGCCACAACAATGGGTGAAAGGGAAACCTCATGTAAACCAATGTAATGCTCTATATACAGTACAGCAGCCTTAGCAAGAGAACTAAAGCGAGGCCAAATTCAAGGCCAGATCCTGCGAAGTGCTAAGTCCCTCAGGTCCCAGGGGCAGGATGATCAGCATCATCTAGTATGAGGCCCTTAGACTGTACCACGCTTGGTGAGCTTGCAAAGGCGCTTCAGAAGAAGTCCTGATCTTACCAGTAAGGGTATTTCAAAGTGACTCTGTTGTAGATCGTAATGGAGTTAGTGCGTCAGCTGTGATAGTGTGGAGCAGGCACATTGACCTGTTCCCTCATTTTTCATTTTCTACAGTAACTCATAGCTATGCTTAAGCAAACAGCAGAATGTTACGTTTATTAGGAGCTGTGTATTAGCCTCTGAATTTCCATAAAGTATTTGAGCAGAAGAAAAGCAAGGTGTGTAAATAGCATGATATCAGCAGCCTTCCATCTCAAACGGGGGTGTGATTAGGGTCAGTGGTCCCAACCTGCTGGTACACTCTGGGATGCCCTCTGCTCTGATCTGCATGTGTGCATGTGACTGTTTTTGAACACTTTCCCATTTCCAAGTCAAGCAATTAGCCAAAATTCAGGGCCCTGGATGTAGTTTCATTTAGAAAGTCAAATCGAGTCAGGTGTTGCTTGACCTAAGCCCGCCTCTTTGTGAGGAACGCGCTCCTGAGCAGAGCAGGAACGGACCGAGGAGCTGTACACAGCTTCTTTGCTCACAGGTTTAGTCTTTCTAGTCTGCACTTGGGCTGAAAGCTCTTGCTAAGCTTTCCTCCCCATGCTCCCAGTGCGACTTGCGTCGCTCTGTCGCTCCTTTCTCCGCTTCTGTTTTTCTGTTGCTTGTTTCATATATCTTTCACTATAATAACAATAAAACGTCTTTTACTAGTGTCTGTGTACGGAGCCGAGGTTGCAACTTTAGCTGCTCTTCACTTCCATGAAAGAGATTAGTTATTGCTAACACTCATTGCCGTAAGCAACTCCGGTAAGATTTCACCCAACTCCCCAGCACTGTTTTCTTCACTGCCTCTGTCATTTGTGTGCACCCCCATCTGTGCCTATTTAACCTCATGATTTTGCAGGTTTTGGTGTTACCAGGAAAGTCATTACTTATCCACGACCAGTTACTTTCAGGGCTGCACATCCTAGAAGTGTATTTAAGACCTTGAGGTTCCCCATCTTGTAGCGTTCAGAAAAGTACAAAGGTAAATCTATGCACTACAAGCTGATCTAAGACAAGACTTCATGAGAAAAAGGCAATAGTAGAGGTCATCCTTTCCAGGTCAAGGCTAATTACTGAAAAGAATGGAAACAGCCTTGAAGTTGTTAAGGCAAAGGGGATAGACAGAAGATTATGAATGCTTCCTGTGTTCCATAGGAAATGAAAACTTCCTATTTTCTTTTCTTAAGCCTATTTCCTATTGAAATCAGGAGCTATACCATTTAATTGTGTGTATTGGTTAAGAAAGATGGGGACTATTTTCATGTAGCACACACATATAACCAAACTAAGGTGTTTTGTGTCAAATTCTGACAGAAGGAAGCCAGGTTCCATTCCCAGCACGGATAATTAAGTGCTGATGAAGCAATTTAATTCTAAGGACTTTAATCAGAAACTGTAACTTTTGCCCCAATGAAACTGTGAATAATGATGCACTGAAACTTATTTAAAACAAATGTCCACATTGGTCTGGATAATACAAGGCTTCTGACATTCATTCTCGTCTCCTACCCTGTGCTGTATCATTGCTGTGGTGTTGTTTTAAATACAATAGAACACTTTGCTGAGTGTGCCAGCGGCACATGTGATGAAGAATCACCGGAAACCTTCGAAAAATCTAAAATATAGGTATTTTTTAAAAGTGTTAAAAAGATACAGTCACAGTTATGGTCCTGCCGTATAGTTTCAGGCACCCAAAGACAGACACACACAGAGATGCATCTTGTGATTGTAAACTGTTTGCAAAGGTGAGAGTAGGGTTTTTTGTTATGGCCTCCTCAAACACCAGTTCCATGTCATGAGCTTTGCCACACACAGTGTTGTTTAGGGCAAAACCCTAACTCCCTGCAAAGAAGTAAGGTGACTTGTTGACCAGTCATGGTGGTACCTCTGAGACCTACGGGAACTATAACTGGACAGGGAGGTGGATCTCAAGGGCGTTGCTAGTAACACAAGAACAGCCGTATGTGGTCCTGCTTTTCTCCTGCTTTTTTCCTGCTCTAGGGAGACCAAAAGTCTGGATCGTGGGGGAGATGCCAGCGGGTGACATTCCCCAGGTCTTGGATCTCATTGAAGTTACTGTGTATTTGTTGCGATATAAATGCCAAACCTAAACCATCCCAAACTGAGCACATTATGAACCTTTGGCAAAAATAGTCTTACAACAGCGCCTTAGATAGAGGTTAATTTGTCTTGGCCCCAAGTGCAGCTGCAGTCTAGGAGTGGTAATTCATTGTAAACACCTTTAGAGCATGTCGGCCTCATAAAATCCCTATCTTAGACTATGATGTAGCTTTAAAGACAATACTCTGCAGTTATGTAGGGCCAGAGTAACTCCTTCTATGCATCTGCTGAGCTGATTTGTTTTCAAATGTTGATTTAAATTTTAGTTTTTATTATGTGATATTGCTAAAAGTATGGGTTTATGGCAAATGTGTTCCAATGCAATAAAAATTTGCTTATTTTTCTGCCTACTCCCTGAACTAAGAATAAAATGCCTTAAGGGACTATATATATTTAATAGATTTTCTGAATTAAAACCCCCTATGATTAAAATCATAATCTTTGGTGGTCCCACATAATATCTTGTAGCTGACATTCATATATAATGTAATGTAATCTTGTTTTTTGATGGGACTTCTGCCTTTGCTAAGTTTCCTCTCTGGCTAATTAATGTTTCTGCCTGCCATTGATTTTTCAGATCCACCCAGCTTTCATTTGTTATTTTCTTTCTCTGATTATTTTGATAGCACGCCTTAATGTAGCATATGTTTGGATTCCTGCTCCAGTTTTACCCTAGTCATTATTAACAATGTAAAGCTGCTCCTTTATATGACAATGCTAATGCTTTTAGCTGTGCTTAATTATCCCCATCTTAGTAGGGAAGCACTGTTGAAGACTTGTGTCTTATCTCCTAATGTTTCAATTTCCCCCTTTGCTAGCAGATAAAAGCTGATGATAATCCTGTGCTGCAGGTTGGGGGCACAACCATCTGCAGCCTTATTTTAGAGCGTAAACAGGCAGATTGCTTCCCACTTAAACTGCTACCACATTGGATTGTTATCTTCAGGCTAATGCTAACTACATTCATGTATCTCCAGAGGATGCTAATTACAGGAAGATGCCTTCTTTTTCTTGAATACTGGAGCAACTGCACTGCAAGTATGGAGCAATAAAGGGGGGGAAAAGCATTAAATCACAGGTGGGAAGGAAAGAAATGAAAAAAATTTCCAATAGGCCAGAAGATTGTTTGAGTGGCAAGGAGAAATAAAAGGTGGGAAGAAAAAAGACATGTTAAACCTTGCTGTCACATGGAGGTGAATCAGCCTGGAGGGTAAGGGCAACAGCAGAGCTCACCACACCGACTGAAGGACGTGAGGATGGTCAGAGCAGCGACTCGGTTAGAGCAGGAGCTGCGTGCCAGAGACGTACCTGAGCAAGGTGGAGTGCCTGCATGGGGCGGCTTGGCTCCTCGTGCGCCTGTGAGTGAGGTGGGGTGGCAAGGGGGTCACTAGTGTCTCCTAGCGTGGCACACAGCCCGTGGGTCCGGGGGCCAGGCAGGAACAGAGCATTAACCCACATTAATTGTGCTGGCTATGAAACGTCCAGACAGCAAGGATGTCTGTATTTTTCAGCCAATGCATATAACACAGAGCGGCAGACATTCGTTTGACTGAGCAAGTAGATGTAATAAAGCTTCAATTGGTATTATTTCTGAATCAAGAAGGCATATAGCAATTGGACCTTTATTTGCACTAAAGGCTATATGCCAAAGTACATTTGTATGTTTAAAAATTAATGTGATCAGGAAGACGGTGGGAGATTAAAAAAGGATGAGTTGAGAGACAGAAATTCTACGTCCATCCAGGCAAAGGTGCTGGGGTGAGAAACATTGCTTCGTTCAGGCTTCAGGTGAAGTTTGAGGTATGACAAATCTGACTCCTCTCTTGTGATCAGAAGAACACGTTGTTGCCATTGCTCTGGATCCTGTCTCTAACGATGACCAGACCAGATGTTCTGGTTTTAAAAAAAGCTTCGGACAATTAAATTGCTGCGCAAGGCGCTCGCAGCACCAGCTTTCGGTAATTCCCCATTTTTGTGTGGATGTGATGTGATGGGAGTGGAAAGCAAAAGCAGAAATTTAATACGACCCTTGACTTAGGCACCTTGGATAAAGCACTCTTGGCCACTAGACAAATGCAGACCTCGACCCTGCAGAAGCCGATTAGTTTTATATACACAAATAGTCCCACTGTGGCATAAAGCGTGCAGAAGTTCATTGGAAGATGCCCCAAGAAGGGAAGTGGGAGTGAAGCAAGCTGGAGGAATGACTAATAAGAAGTAGAGGGGAGTTAAGCACAGGGTTGCACAAGTTCAGCCACTTGGCTGATCCATAAGGTGGGTGGGTTACAGCTGGAGCATCACATCAGATAAAATAACAGGAAGAGCCGACTGATGGCAACCACAGGGAAGAAGACCACCAGGAAGACCAAAAAGTGCAATGATCCTTTAATACCACCAAGCAGGGTGAGAAAGGAGAGAAGAGGGTACATAATGTGATGAATGCAATTACTCACATCTCTGACTCAGAACTGAATGGGTGTTACTACTTAATGCTTTTTTTGTGATTGTTTTTTTTTTAGTTGTTTTACAAGTAACCAAAGGGAACATGCCATGAAGCCCTTGGGAAAGCAGAGGTTACTAAGCCAAAAGAGATTAGGTGGAGAGTTTGCAAATGAGTGAACGCAAAGAATGTGTGGAATTAATATCTGAACAATCGTCTTAGGTGAGGGAGGCATGGTTGCAAATATGAATGAACAGCCATGCACCACAATCTTTAAACATCATTGTAACAGGCCAGGGGACCATGTAAGAGCAAATGAAGACGGGAAGCCAGCAGAATCCCGTCCAACCTGCCTATGACAATTTTGGAGGGGTGGGTGTTTAACGTAGTTTCCTGAGCTCCTCAAGTTTTGCTCCAGACCGCACCCAGCCACATCCCTGTCTCTGCTGCTCTGAGTACCTGCTCTTTTTAACCTGATGACCGCATAATATAAACTCTATGAACTTGGATGTGAACTGCAAACTTGCCTAAAAAGAGGAGAAGGCTCATCATCTTGGTGGGCCCCCAAGAGGCAGGTTAGAAGCCAGGCAACAAAACCCATTTCAGCCTCGACTGTGCTATAGTATTTCCAGTCTGGCAGGTAGGATCACTGCTCCCCAGTGCACGGCTCTGCCCTTAGCTCGGCACGGCGAGTCCCACACCAGGAATGGGTGCCTCACCTTTAGGGGAGCCACCGAAGACGTGTCCCTCTGCTGAGCACCCACCCCTGGGGCCCCTAACAGCAAATGCACTTCTTCTCAGGCACACGCCTACTGTCCGGGGACAAAAAAAGACTACTTGCATGCAAAGCTTTTACAAATTTGGTCACTGTGACCAAACTTTATTACCCATTTTATGGAATTGTGACAAAAGTCTAGGAATCAAACAACATGGGGATCACAGAGGCTATTATGTTTATTGTGCTGAACAGACTGTGATAATCCATTAAAGGAACATTTTCAACAAGCAAGCGATTCGAAGTACAATCATAGACAGCAACTCTACATGAAGAACAAAGCAAAAAGTTAGAAGACACTCAAAAGAAAAAGTAAACTGTAGTTAAACATCTTGAAGCGTTTTTTTTTTTCCTGCAAACACACCTCTCTTGCAGAAATGGTAGAAGAGTTAAATGTCCAGTCTTAGTTAGCAGTGACCAATGACAGCAAAGAACAGTCGTATAAAATTTATCTCCCATAAAAATAAACTATATATATAAAAAATTTTATGATGTTCTCACTGATTCAATGGCCACATGCAATTTTTCAGTCTGAAAAAATGAGGTATAGTAGGCCCTAAGAGGTAGTAATGTGTTTTGATTGTACTACAATATATAGAAAATACAAGATTCAGTTCATCAGAGTGGTAAGTCTCTCGGAGGTTGAAGTGTGACACACACCCAGCGATTATTTCTGTGTCATCCACTGGATACCGTGGTTTTAAAAAAAGCAAAAAAACCCCCAAACCCCAAAAGGGACTTGCTAAGGCTTGATTCGATGCCCTTTGAAGTCAGCAGAATTCCTTCTACCGCCTTCAAGTGACACTGGATTTGGCCTGTTAGAGCTACTGTATAGCTAGGATTATTTCTCTTTCACTTAATACTAACATGTCTAGTTGTAATACTCCGATCCGCTCTTTCTCAGCGATTTCCGTCACTGAACCCTCTGCGGGCTTTCGAGGAGGTCCGCATGTCTTGACACTGCCTCTTGGAAGAAGCCAGTAAGTAGTTATCTTTAACCGCACTTGGCTCGGTACTAAAGCCATACCAACAGACGCCTTCCTGAGAAACTACCCCTGGCCCAGTTATTAATACAATGGTACAAAGTACTGACTAGGAAAGACGAAGAAGGGAAATAAAACAGAAACAGAGAAAACGAAATAGGAGGGGGGGAGAGAGAGAGAACAACAAAAGTGAGAGAGAGGAGAATAAAAAACCTCTACATAAGAAGCATTTAAAATAAATCTGGCTGAAACATATTACAAAATCACATTTGTGTAAAATACATGAAAATACTTGTCAAGTATTTTCTTACAATCTACTAATTATTTTTTTAAACACATATTTGTGATTGCATTATGCAAAAGCTGAGCTTGTTGCTTCCCACCTACAAAGCTTCAAGTTTCTTTGAAGGTTTTTTTTTTGTTCGTTTTTTTTTTAATACGAAAGTAATTTAAAATGTGTTCATTTTCCACAAGTTATTTTACAAAAATAGTTTTGAATTAGGGATTAGTTGCAGTCCTAACTGTTTCAAACGTCTCAAAACTAATGCTGAAAGTAACAAGTTCATTCCATTTAAAGTCTGGAGGTAGGTCTTTGTCAATCAATTAGTCCATTTCTTTAAACAATTCATTTGAGGTACAAACTTGGACAGTAATATTTAAACATTACAGCTAAATTTTTTCTATGTCATGTAGTGTCATTGAAGAAAATTATCCTCACAAACCTATCAGCAATTCAGTACAAAAATATATTCAAGTTAACAGTACATTACACAGAAGTCTAGCAGAGAATAGGTAAGTACATTAAAAAAAAAAAAAAAACAAAAACAAACCAAGAGAAAGAAAAATACATAGTCATGCTGAAACACAATAAAGATATTGCTTCCTTAACTGCAATTAAGTGTTGAGTAGAAATAAGGGGAAAATGCAGATACTCATGCTTATCTACCCAGTAAAAATTTCCTGCATTTAATGTGTATAGCAGCATGTATTTATCAGTCTGTTGAGTTATTTGTAAAAATCAGAGGTAGTATTGAATAGTGGGGTAATATTGCATCTGGTGCTAAAAGTGCTGCTTTGAATGAAAAGATGGAGAAATGCCACTGGCACAGAGGTGCTCAGTGAACCATCCTATGTCAAAATACATTGCTTAAAGTAATGCACGAGCTTAGCTGAGGTACATGGTGTTGGTTCTTACATCATGACTGATGAGTAATGAGGAGAGACTCAATTCTTTTGAAATACTGGTACGGGACGAGTGGAATTAGTTGAAACTAAGCAAAACATACGGATTATTTTTGTTCAGATAAATTCATGATTAATTTTGAGGTACCTTTCTGTATGTTTTAAAACACTTTTCTCGATAAAGACTTAGTCATTAATGGCATAAGAGTGTTTGGTGTCAGTCATTTTTGTTTCCATAGAAAACGCCTGGCTCTACAGAAAGCCGACTCCGCCTGGCTTCCTATCGTCCAGAAGATGAGGACTGTTCACTTTGTTTACTACTACTTCTGCTGATATGTTTGTATCTGTAACTATACAACGTATCTTTGTCTTTCTTCCCTTTTGCAAAATAAAGTACCTTTTTTGTGTTGATTTCTTTCTTCTGATTACCAGCTGAAGTGAAAGATCAGCTTTCAATTTTTTTCCTGAAATAACAGTAAGTCTTAAAAAAAAAAAAATCAAGTACAAGTCTACAAGAAGGTTACAAAAAAGAGTAGTATCTATCCCTTATCTTTGGTGTTCTAAAACAGGGAGTTCACTAAGTAGGGAGTGGGTTGCTGGAAGTGTTGCAAGGCTTTAGTGTTACACACCCAGCCTTTCCTATTTCAATGCCCATTATAATGACTATGTTACAAGTTTCTTGTTTATATGCAGTGCAGTGAATGACATAAACCTGATTCGGAGCTTTTCTTGACCCATTCACCCTTACTTAGCAGCTCAAACGAACTATTAGTAGGTTAAGAAAAAAGAAAACAGTAATTAAAAGTTGCATCGTTAATCTGTGTCCCCTTTGTGTTACAGCAGTTTTTCACTAAACCTGGGACTGTGAAGGGATTACAAAGATGATGATTAGTCAAATCCTTTTTAAGGTTATGCGATTTTTTTTCCCCCCAGGCAAAAGTGGAAAGACCATGGCAATAGAAAATAAGTGGTCAAGGCAGTGTCTTCTCCCTTCAAAAGACCCAACTGCTGATGAGGTAGAAATTGCATGGTGCGGCCTCCTAGTCTTCCTCTGCAGACTCTTGTGAGGACGTTTCTTCAGTCTCTTCCTAGAATACACAAACAGAAAAAATAAGTACTGTGGTGACCATGCATCTTAGGCTGCCACCTCACTCTTCTCTCATGCAGCTGACAATTACCTCCCGAGCTAACAAAATGCCCTTTACAGCTGCTGTGACATCTCAAGAAGCCATTTTGGGGAGGAGGGGGAAGGTCTCTCGCTCTCCAGTCACCCCACTTTGGTTTGCCAGGCTTTCCTCCTATCCCTGGGGGTGCCACGAAAAAGTAATTTGTGCCGTGCTCTGTCATGGTCCTCTTACGGCCAGCAGACATGGGCTGCTAGAAAACAGAAAGCATTTTGAGCAGGTATCCAATATTAAGCGGGTGCTCTGGGAAGCCTTCTCCTCCTCATCGGCTGTCCTCCTCCAGCCTGCCGCTGCCTTCATGTTCGACTTCAGCAAGCCTGCCCAAATGCGATGCTCTTACACTGCTTATTTAACAAATGTGCAGAACCTTTCAGGACATGGGCAGTAAACTGGGGACAATAAACATTTCTGATAAAAGAGGCTGTCAGTGAAAAGTTGTTTTTTATCAAATGCTGCACATCATCGCCTGAGACAGCACGTGAAAAAGATCTAGGAAGAACAGGAATTTACCCCCTCAGCCAACTGAGACCTTTTAAGAATGACCAGCTTAAAACAGCTTATAACAGTCTTCATACTTTAATAGATTTGATTTTCCACATGGCTTCATTTTGTCTGGGTGGCTAACTGACACAATTTATAACTCTCTTCCTTTCCCAGGCCACTACAGTACACCATTCAGCAAAGCATGCCTTAAAGCTTGCCTGCGTTATATGACCAAACTTCCATTCATTAGTGTTTGAAACACCTCAGCTGTGAAGGGCTCCTAAATGCTACCATGTGTGACACTGCTGCGGAGGAGCGGCATCAAGGAAAAACACTGGGCTTTAATCATAGGCCACTGCTCACTGCAATCCCCTTTCAAAAGGTTTCAACCTTCCCCCCCCCACCTCCCCGCAAGAAAAGGCTGAAAAAAAAAGCTGTAAATCCAGGGAATAAACATAAGTATAAATGAATGGATGACAGCTTAAAAAATATAACCATAGCAGCATCAAGCCATGAGATTTCACACTGGTTTTGTTTAGTCTGCTTTGGGTTATGTGGGAAATGTGAAAAGCATGAAGCAAACGCTCCCCCCTCTCCCTTCATACCCCCACCCCCCGCTAAAGCTCGGGCCTCAGATATTTAAGCCAGTAGGTTTTTACCTCTTGACTAGGAAACAGGCCATGACCCTGGGTACTCTCTCGAGCACCAGGCACAAAGAAAGATGTAGCATGATCAAAGCCGTGGATGGAGGAAAGAGAGCAAAGTCAAGTGTCAGCTGCCCTCTGACCTTGACTTTTCAATTAATATTTAAATTCCAGAAGACACCAATCTATCATGCAGATGAACAACTTCTTCCTCACAACAACAACTCATGTCCACTTCTAGCAGGGTTACATTCACAGTGCTGCTACAAAAATGATCCCCGACTCACAAAACGATTACACAAATTTTACCCCGTCCCTGGCAGCATTGGGGGACCTGCACTCACACTCCATCGAATCCATTAACGCGTAATGCATTTTCCCTGCTTACCTTCCCTGCAGAACGGGACTGCAACTGTTACAACATTTCAGTCAAGAAGAAAAATGGTATCTACAGGCACCTAACGAAGGGCTAATTTGGGCTGCATGTGGAGAGACAGTGCAAAATATGTTGGTTTGAGCCTTGGTAATTCAGAACTTGGGATGATCAAGGCAAACACCGGCTTTGCCTCCAAGCCAAGTATTTCAGTTAAAAATTACGACTGTGGGTTCTGTGCTTTTAACATAATACAGGTAGGCATGTTTTGGTATTTGATGATGATCACGTGCTTAATTCCTTACAGCACCGCGGTCAGCCCTGAGCCTCTCATCACCATTTCCCAGAAGACGGCCGTGCACGTGTGGGCGCGGAGCGGCAGCTCACTTTATTTTACACTTGGCTTGTCAGGAGACTACTGAAACATGATGGACTCATTTTCCATGAAGATGGACTTCCGATCACGGAATAAGAAAGAAGGGGGAGAGGCAAAGTATGTGGAAGGACATACATCAAAGCCCAGCCAGGGTAGCCACAGAGAGCTATTTTTAATTAAAGAGTTGCCCACTCTAGTGATTTTTACATGAATCTCACAATATTTTTTCTTCCTTGTAGCCCCTGCTGCAGCAACCAAGAAAATGAATGAGAAGCTCTTCCTTCATCTATACGTGTACGTTCATGTAATGAAGCATGAGTTTCTCTCAGCTGCATATACGCATGCAAATGTGTGTACCTGTAGTACCTGGAAGGATGAGAAACCAAAAATCAAGCTAACCCCCCCCAAATATTTAAACAATAAACTAACTATTAAAAAATATTTGAGACTGACAGACTTCACATTCACTTCAATCTTGGGAAAGACTTTTTTTCATGAGGAAAAGGGATCAGATTGTTGTGCAGCAAAAAGAAAACTTTCCTTCATTAACTTCATTCCTTGCAAAAGCCTAAGATAGCTCAGTAACAGATGGGTGGTTTTAAGCCAACCTATCATGTAAGTCCCTTGTCAAGACACAGATGGAGACATGATTGCTGCTCTGAAGTGCTTACAATTCAAACAAAGGGATAATACAAATCAGACATATATGCATGGAGGGACCCAAAGGAAGATGCGAGTAGAGCTTCTGAAAGAGAAAATGCAGATGTGTAAGACAGAAACAGAGTGTGATTTTTTGCACTGGTGAAAAACTGGTTGCAAATATCAGACGGTTGTGCAGCTGTGATCCTCAACCCACCCTTCGACTCTCAGGCACACACACACACACACACACACACACCCCCTTCTCCCCAAAAGATGGAGGGGGGGGAAGGCGTTTTGAAAACTGTGCAACCCCTAGAAGTTGCAGACCGGCTCTGCACTGAGTCAGTTCAGCCAGAGATTCACTGAAGTGCACTGTATGGCACGTCAGGGCGCTGGGCACCTCAGGGAACGGATGCTTTACCATCAGTTAGCATCCTCCAGGCACTTACAAGTCCCCACAGACCCACCAAGGTCGATGGCATAGCCATGTATCATAGGATCAGTCCTTGAGTCAAAAATCGAACTGGGGCTGGAGTGAAATACTTTGTAAGTCCAGATGTGCTTCCGATCAAGTTGAAGAGAAGGGCAAAAATCAAGAAGGAAAGCATGGTCATTAGAGCAGACATTAGAAATCCAAGTCACTCAGTCACAGCCTGATAGCCATGCAGAGCATAAATTCAGCAACACCACCACAGGAAGCGCTCAGCCAAGAAGCAAAGGTTTCAGGTTACACGGCAGCCTTAATTCAGGTTGTTCTCACTTTTTAGGTGCATTCACTGTAGTTGTGGAGGCAGAATGGTGACATGTGTTAATTGAGCGTAAATGTTCGTCGACCCCGTTTTGCCTTGAACAGCTACTCCCCTGGTTATTTGTTTTCTGCTGCAGCAAGCTCGCAACAGGCTGGGCTAGCAGACTGCAAAGAGAAACCTGAGAAAGCTTCGAACTAACCAGGTCAGATCCGGCTAACAGGGAAGCCACAGCCACGCAGACCTCAGGGTGAATAGGACATGCACCTGAAGGGCAGGGTAAATACTCACATGCATAGCTCAGGCTTTACTCCCTGCTGCTAAGACAATGTCCCAGGTGGCTCCCTGTGTATCCATGTGCCCCACACGCATGTATCCTCAGGGGCTGACTGACACAGGGATGCGTCGCAGAGACAGTTTTACGTGGCACGTCCTGTCCTTGCTTGTCCCATGCATGGGTACGTTTATCCTGAGTTGCTACAGGTCACAGCATGATATTATAAGACAAACAGCACCCTGAGCTGTTTCCACCCTTAATTCCTGCAACTGCCCCACCAAGCCGGGAGTGATGTGGAGCTGCTGTCTCTCCCAAAAAAGAGCAGCAAGGCGGCTTTCTCCAAATCTCCTATGTGCACAAATGTCTGGCAGGTCTTTTCTTGAGAGGTATCACTGGCAAGCAGCTGGCAGATGTGTACACTGGACTGGAACCACCAGGTCAGCCCCCTCACCTCTCACTGATGTTGGGTCCCAGCAGGAGAGAAAGGACAGATGTTTCCCAATGGCTCACAACAGATATCTGCCCTGAGAAGGGCTACTCTTCGGGGGGCTGGCACTGCTGTTGTTAGCCCTAACAGTGGTGAAGGTAACAAAAAGGACCAGGAGGCAGCACAGCAGGCTTCAGTTAGAAGTGCTATCTGCAGCCAGTATGCCTATGTGGGCTTGCCCAACGCACGATTTCAAAATACGACATCCTCGGTGGGATCTGGTTGCCTGAATATAGGAGCCTGGAGCTGTTTTAGATACCCTGGGTATCTCATCTGGTATGCAGCAGCCAGGCCGGAAGGGTGCTGTCTCCTGTGTCATGCCCGCCTGCTCTGTGTGGATGTCTGTGATCCCCTGGGACACCTAAAAGGGCACAGAACAGCAGTGTCACAATGCATGGACCCACTAACCCTCTCCAGAGCTATGATGCTGCATCTCTGCTTTTGAAGGTTCTCCACTGTGGAAAAACAAACCGGTGTACACTGCAGGAATATGTGAAGTGATAACCGCTAGCACATGCACCTCATTCCTAAAGCTCAGTGGTGGCACCATCCAGAATGGAGCTGTGCAACGAATAACTGTATTTAAACTACAGCGTCTTTCCAGGTCAGAGTCACCCCGTGTTCCCAAGGTACTTCTTTCCCATGACATCCTGCGCAGGTGAAATGTAGCTCTACCTGCTGCCCAAGACCTCCATTTGGTGATCCACATTTGGTTGGTGCGGGCTGTTTTTCTGGTAGTACAAGGAGCCAGTAGCATCCTGGTGTCCTCAAGAACAGACAAGCTGTTTTGTCTTTTTATGTCCTCTGCACTCCCTTTTTTGGTGGACCCCCACAAAGTGGTCACAGCAAAACCTGATGATAAGACAATTGTTGGTGTTTGAAAGGAGCATTCCCCCCACCTGCAGAAGGGCAACTGTTTGGCATTTTTGTAAAAATGTTTGTTCTGTTCTAACACCCTGGGGCAAAGCTCCTTTATGACTACTTCACGGTTAATTGTCTTTGCCTCAAGAAACTTGCTGGCAATTCAGTTTTTTCACCTTCTGCTCATGAATTTCTGAACCACAGGTTTAAAAAACTAGAACCGACTTTGTGAGATGAACTGCAGGATCACAGTAATGCTACATATGGAGCCTCTGAATTTGTCAGAGCTTTCATTTTATAACAAAGTATTAGCTATTGGCACAGATTTTGCTGGCTGCTTTCTAAGCCCGAGAGGGTATGCTTGAATAGATACGTCAAAAAGAACTGCTGACAAGAGCAACTTGCAAACTGTGGACCATTGTCTGCTGTTAACTTGTCTGAAATCCCCTGGCATGCAAGCTAATATTTTCAGAGGAGTCCCTTGAAGCCAGTGGCTCCTATTGCAGACGCAGGGGCCCAGGCTGTGCCCAGCTGAGACACAGTGCCATCCCAAACTGCTCCGCAGCCAACGCACAAAACCGCTTTAGAAATTCTTACACTACTAACAGACACTCAGAGTAGGTTTGCTCTGCTTGAAACCTAAGGTGGGACCTGCTGCTTCGAGCTACTTCACCCCCTGCAAAGCACACTGGCGAGCTCAGTGACAGCTGTCATTCAGCAGTAAGGCAAAGTTTAATTCCAGAAGCTGGATTCAGAGCTTAAATTCTTGCAGATATTTACTTCACACATCACAATAAAAGGATTTACTAGGGCAGAAGAGATCACCATGACCATATACAGAAAGGCCACACAACTCTTCTTACTGCTAGATTAAAGCACGTTTTTAAGAAGGGCACCTAAGGAAATTATTTCAATACAGAAACTCTGTATCCAAATACATGTAAGTCAATCAGCCCTCAAGCAAGCAATTTCTGTGCACTGTCACCACTAGCATGCAAGAACGAGCACAACTTCTCTAGCCTGGTTGTTAAAAGCACAGTTAAAACCTCTGCCTACAGAGCAGTTCTGAGACCCCCTGCCCTCTCCCAGCGCTGTTTCTGCCGTCATTGACTAAGGCACGGGACAGCCCTGGGGGTAGTGAGCAAACAGGTCCCCCCAAGGAAGCAAAACTCTCTTGGTACTTAAATGACGTTAAAGATAAACAGAGAGACAAATAGAGAGGTGGTACCTGATGGGGCAGTTTTGGGATGAGATTTAAGGACTGGAAACCAACATTCTTGCTTTAAATGTCTAAGTCTCTATGGACTTAGCCTCTGATGGTCCATCTTGTCACCTAAAGATCTTGGCCTTCAGAAAACTACAGACTTGGCCATAGCATGAGTCCAATATTTGGATACCAGCAAGGAGGCTTGCTGAGCTGACGCTTAACTTTCCCAATGCCCAAGCGCATGCTGGTGGGCACATGCAGAACTGCCTAATGCTCTTCAGAGCAGTCTAAGGGTTGGCAAGTATCTTAAAGATCATTTTGACTTGGAGATGTCCTCAAAGTTTCACACTCAGGAAGGCAATGCACAACAGACAGCAAGAATAAGACTTATCTTTGAGTGTGCATGTATGCAATAGCACTGGTTTGGAAACTCACATGCAGACTTGTTTTGAAATCCCCGTGCTCTCTGAAGCAGATACTTCAAGCTGGGTTTTCTATCTTCTAGGAAGAAGCCTACACACCAAGCTGTTGCGTACGGAAGATGCATCTTTCTTCTGTTGAAGTCACTCCACTTTTATATAAATAATCAAATATTCTCTGAGGTATGAAAAGGGAGCAGCGAGAATAAAGCAAAACACTGACGCTGTCCTGCAGGTGACCAGCCTGTGTCTTTTGAGCTGCATAGTTAGTAAGGAAATTAAGGGCATCCTCTCCTTTCACTGCTGGAACAACACTGCTTGACTAGCAAAACGGCTGCTCATGGGGAGTACTGGATAATCCACACCCCCAGCTGTTGGAGGAAGTGAACTAGCTGGGGCAGCCACAGTGAAGTTGCTGGGGCTGCGCTGAGACTCAGCTGCTGGTGAGCATGGCCCAGGCCAACAACAGCAGTAGAGGTCAGAGAGAGCTACCATCCTTGCACACCCATGAACCACTCCTACAGATCCCCTTCCTCTGCTGCAAGAAGCATCTCGCTAGGCTTGGCAAAGTTTTGGTCCTTGAGTAACGGATTCAGATAACTGGAAGGGACCAGGACAGTGCTCAGGAGGATCCCCTCAGGACAGGACAGGACATTCCTCTTTAAATTAGAACAGCCTTCTTAAACATAGATTCAAGTCTCTTCTTCCTGTTAGATTAAAGGGGATTCAAAACCATTTCTCTATCTCCTAGCTTATCTCCCACTAGGAGAACTGTTTGATATAATGGAGTGATAATGAGTCTCTCTGGTTACTTTGAAAGAAAGGGCTTATCTGACACAGGATTTTTAAATCCAGGAGGGCTCATACTGAGAACTTCCAGAGACAGGAATTAGGCTGACCAAGGTTTACATACCCTAAAAAGTACCTGCCTTAGGCTCTGCCTCTCAACGTCTCCTACACATGGGCTCAGCTCCAGGTGCCCAACTTTGCCACGGATTTTAGAGCAGCCCTGAAGTTAACACAGCAATGAGGTTTCTGCAAGGCAGCAGGTCACTCAGCGCTGAAGCCTGCGCTGCTGAAGCCTTTTGAAATTGAGACTCAGCTGCCTAAATTACGTCAGGCCAGATTTCTTAAACGCGTTTTGGCATCTGAGTATAGCAAGTGCCTTTTTGACCTAAGCAGGTCAAAACACTTTGAAAAAATCTGTTCCCCATGTGATTAAAAGGAGAGTGAAAATCTCCAGCAAAATCTCAGTACTGGTCAGAAGAATTTTGCAGGAAGCAGCATTTAAAGTCTGCAAAGCACAGACCTAAAGCAAAAATGGTGCTTGAAGTAATCACGGGCACTGTGCTAACACTGACAGAGACATATTTTGTCTTGGAGAGCTTCAACCCTACAAGATGTAAACAGTTCTGGTGGGAAGGAAATAAAATATTAAGGAAAAGAAGGCAGCGGTGCTGTTAGAAACATATACAACTGAGCTGGACTAACCCCAGCTTTGAGAAGCTGCTCTTACAAACCTCTTGTGGAGGCTGTAAACTGGAGGAGTGATAAACTACTCTGCATTCACACAGCACACCACGCTCCAGAGCCAAAATCCAGATTGGAGTCTAAGGTAAGCACAGGCTCTAATAATAGTCTCTTATCGCTAATATGTATGTCCGTAATTAGACGAAAGAGCAAAAAAAGGTGGACATTGATCTTTAAAAATCCTTAGGCTTGTACAGTTCACCGAAACTCTGTGGGTCGCTGCATTAGCTCTGTTTTCTTGTGGCAGTGGAGATGGCAAAGCCCAAAAGAATACTGGAGCACACACAGGTAAACCTGAGGGACTCTGTCTTCTTCCTGAGCCCCTGTGGTACTTGAAACAGCTCTGATTTCTGTGCATATTTTATGTTGAGCGACAGAGGAAGGACTGAGGTGAACGTCTCCCAGAATGGAGTAGGGA